>NC_043973.1:50663252-50853162 GCF_902148855.1 Sphaeramia orbicularis | reverse complement strand
TGCCTCCAGTGCTGCTTCTCACACTGCTGTATGAATGTTCGCTGGTGGTCGGAGGCCCATCTCCTGTTGTTGTGCACTTCGTTTCCTTTCCCCTACCTTCAGAAACTTGTATTTGAGGGGGTACGACGTTTGTTCCCTGCACCGGAACCCGAACTGGGCCCAGATGACGTCCTGCCGCTACATTCACAAGTGTTGCTAAGTAGTGAATCACATGCTGTGGACAAATGTTTGCGGATATTGGAGGGATTCCACCCTTTTGAAGAAATGGAAGCTTTGACAGTGTTCCAGTGGACCTGGTGTGGTCTGTTCAGACCGTTTCTGCCTCAACATCCTGTTGGCTACGTTCTGACCAAGACAATGCAGCGTACGCGTGACGTCATTGCGCATGCGCAACGAAGGCAGAATCGATAAGCAGAATCGATAAGGAGGCAGGCAAACGATTCCAAGGAATCAAACTACTGGGAACCGGTTCTCAAAGAGAGCCAGTTCTCGATTCCCACCCCTAACCACCAGAGAGTGAATGAATAATGGATCCACTAAACGCTTTGAGTGTGTGATCATAGAAACAGGCTATATAAATCTAACCCATTGTTATAATACACACAAAAAAAGAAAAAGAGTCATATTCGAATAGGAGTGAGAAGAAGCATAGCTTATTAGCTTGAACCCCTTTATCTAAACCAGCAATAAAAAAAAAAAAAATCTATACATACACATACACTTACATATACATACATACACATGAATTACTATATACAGTCAGTGAAAACCAGGTAAACAGGCTAAAACCCTGTTTGTTTGGGCTGCCGACAGACACTGACACTTGATGAACTGATGACTGTCACAGACTGAGGATCCCAAGGTGGACCGACCCTCTTCATTCCAAAATAAATGAACTAATGATTGACTGCAAGGACACAACAGTATATTGAAATATTTAAGTTTGTACTTTTTTGACAAATAACGCCAACTGTTTTGCTAAAAACCCACCAATGTTGTGAAAACCAGCCCAGATCTTATCAACCCGCTCAATGCCCTTTTTTTGTCCAGCCTAATGTGTTCAAAACAAGCCCAACTGGGCTGGAACCCACCCAGTCTGGGAACACTGGTGCTGCTCCAGACCCCTGTCCACATCCACATGATCCCTTTGAACATCATTCCTTACATTAGTACCATTACTGCATGGTACCGAACAAAGCAGGTCCACTCACTGTTCATGCACAGGTGGACCTTACAGACCCTGGAGACCACATTGGACCTCAGATTGGTGACTCACTGTCCTCACTGGAACTGTTGCTGTCACTGTCCCATAATGTGTGCAGAAAAGGCCAAAAATAGTCACTTGCCTAAAATAGCTTTTGGGGAAAAAAAACAAACAAACAAACAAAAAATAAACCCACACATCCTCATAGTGGTTTTATTTTTCTTCAGTTGTACACCACTGTTAAACTGTTTATTTCCATGCTGGAATGCAGCTGTGAGAAACAACCTGAACCAAACACTAAAAGCCTTGATTTGTTCAGCATCTTGTTACTCGCAGGGTCCTATTGTCACACCTATTGGCCTGTGTGTGCACCCTTTGCAAACACAACAACACACATCTCACACCACATGCAAGATTTCCCAGAACAGCCTTTTCTTGGTGCAACACAACAGCTTTTTTCAGGTTGAATTTCACACAGTCACAGTTTTTACGGCTCTACTGTCTTCTCAAAGTTGCATGTCATATAAACCTACACATGGAAATAATCCATAAAGACCCAAACAGCAACTGGCGACCAAAAGCAACTACTGATATAAACTGTTTATACCTGTTGATCCATTAATCCTATCAATCCATGTAAATAATTAGTGTAAAATACAGTTCTTCATCTTTTCATGGTCATCAGATATGACCCATTTGGACGTTCAGAGGCTCCATAGTTACCGTGGAAACACCATCATCTTCTACAACATTGATTCACCAGTAAAACCCATGGAGTTGGATCAATGACAGTGGATGGAGATCAATCAATCAATCAATCAATCAATCAATCAAAGTTTAAAATAAATGAGTGATTTATACTTCATCAGAGTAAAGTCACTAAGGACAGATTAAGGCGAAGATGGAGGGGGAGTAAATGAGGATTGAATGACTCTGAAAGGAGGGAATGAATCAAAGAAAGAAAAAAAAGGAGATGAGCTGTGACCCAAAACATCCACTGGCGACAAAAAGCATCTACTGATCTAAACTGTTTAATACCTGTTAATCCAATAATCCTATCAATACATGCAAATAATTGGTGTAAAATACAGTTTATCATCTTTTCATGGGCATTCAGAGGCTTTGTAGTTACCGCGGAAACACTGTCATCTTCTACAACATTGATTCACCAGTAAAACCCATGGAGTTGGATCAATGACAGTGAATGGAGACACTTATTTTTATGTTCAGTTATTGATATATTTTGCTGAAAAAGTTATTTTTTCTTCAGTTTTTGTCTGTTTTGATCGAGTAACCCTCAACTTTAATCTGAGCTTTAATGAACATCTACATGATCAATAAATTAAATATAGGAAAACACATGATTTACACTCAGAAATAAGGAGGATAATATATATCAATGGTGAAAAATCACTTAAGAAAGGTTAATATACAGAAAAAATCAGTTGGGAACTGCCATAAAAGTAGCACTGGGTCTATAATGATTAAACATCACAAATGCTTTCAACAATAAAACTTGGAAAACAGTTTTGACCTTCTATAGTTTTACCTCAAATTTGGATGCAGTGTCATGGACACTTTGTTCTTACACTAATCAGTTTGTTGTGCTTTTGCTGCCGCTAGAATGCACAAAAAGCAACCACTAATGGGGATTTTAGATTTAATTTATGCAGAATGAGGGCAAGCAAACTAAATTTTAATGTCTGCAGGGTTTGAAGCATTGGAGATGTAAGTGATGTTGAACAAACTCTGAAACCTTCTGCAAAAATGTGTCCAAATGTTCATCATAATAGTTTCAGTAATCAGATTTCTAGAATAAAGTGGATATTTGCATTTCACTGACATGTTTTGTTTCAATTGCAAATACTGCCCCCCCCAGCAGTATTTGCGGGCAGAAATGACCGTTCCGTATATTCCCGTACTCCATTCCTCCTGTACTCTATTCCAAGTATATTCCCCTCTACCACTGTCTTTGTTGGGTCAAAGAGGTCCTATCGAGCCCATCTTTGCCCATAAACCGCCATGCCGCTGTCCTCATCTGGTTGAAGGGACACTCTGAAATCCAACTTTTGCCTATAAACCGCCATGCCGCTGTCCTCATCTGGTTGAAGGGACACTCTGAATTCCAACTTTTGCCTATAAACCGCCATGCCGCTGTCCTCGTCGGGTCAGACGTGTTCTGTTGAGCTGAACTTTGTGTATAAACCACTTCCCGCTACCCTTGTTGGGTTGGACAGCCCCTCAGGATCCCAACTTCGCATATGAACCGCCCTCTCACTACCCTCATCTGGACGAAGGGACCCTCTGAATTCCAACTTTTGCGTATCAAACACTCTCCTGCTGCCCTCGTTGGGTCGGATGGCCCCTCAGGATCCCAACTTTGCGTATAAACCGCCCTCCAGCGGTCTTTGTCAGGTCAAAGAGGCCTATCGAGCTCAAGACAAAGACAGAAGACGCAGGCAGCGGAAGGGTTAATGTAGTTATTTTGGTCTGGTTTCTCTTTGGTTCTCTGGTTAAGGGAACAGATGAGCCAAAATAACTCACACTGGAAGCCGTGCAAATTTGTGCATAGCAAGAATTAGCAAGAGAAGTGTTGACAACCTGGAAAAAAAAATGTAACAGTCTTCACTGAGTACCTCAGACAGAACTGGAGAAAATCCAGTAAAATCACAGCAGAGAAAATAAATGAGTGATTTACATTTTGCCAGAGTAAAGTCACTTAGGACAGATTAAGGCAAAGATGGAGGAGGAGTAAACTAGGACTGAATGACCATTAAATGAGGGAATGAATCAAAGAAAGGAAAAAAAAGGAAATGAGGTGTGAATTAACCCATAAAGACCCAAAAAATTCCACTGGTGACCAAAACCATCTACTGATCTAAACCGTTTAATACCTGTTGATCCACTAATCCTATCAATACATGTAAATAACTGGTGTAAAATACAGTTTGTCATCTTTTCATGGACGTTCAGAGGGTCCGTAGTTACCGTGGAAACACAGTCATCTTCTGCAACATTGCTTTAGTAGTAAAACCCGTGGAGTTGGATCAATTACAATGGATGGACACACTTGTTTTATGTTCAATTAATGATATAGCTCACTGAAAAAGTCCCATTTTCTTCAGTTTTCAGTGTTTTTGATATAATAACCCTCAACTTTAATTTGAGCTTCAGTGAACATCTACATGATCACCACATGAAATACAGGAAAACACCTGATTTCCACTTACAAATACAAAACTCAGAACATAATATTAGAGTAAATGGTGATAAATTAAATAATAATTTATAATAATAAATTAAGAAAAGCTGAAAATAGACAAAAAACTCTTTTGGAATTACCACAAAAGTAGCACTGGGTCTTTATGGGTTAAAACACAGGTGTCAAACATACTGCCTATGGGTCAAAAGTGGCCCACCAAAGGGTCCAGTCCAGCCTGTGGGCTGAATCTGTGAAATGCAAACAGTGAGATATTAACAATCAATGGTATTCAAATCTTTTTAGTTCAAGTTCCACAAACAGAATAATATGATCTGTGGTGGATTAGACCAGTTAGATACTAGTATAATAATCTATAAATAATGACAACTACAAATCTTCTCTTTGTGTTAGTGTAAAAAAGTGTAATATTAAAAAAAATAGTGTAAAATTCCATAAAAATGTTGACATTTACAAACTGTCATTTCACACAAATTGTGAATGACATAACAATAATTATAACAAATATGAACAACCTGAAATATCATAAGAAAAGTAAGTGCAATTTTAACAATGTTTTTTCTTCTTCTTCTTTCTTTCTATTTCACTTGATCCATTGGCAGATTTTTTGCTTGAATTAAGCCAAAAAATCTTGAATTAAGCAAAAATCTGCCAATGGAACAAGTGAAAATTATCTTGGTAAGATTTCTTGAAATAAAATTTTCCAGATCTATTGTCTTAGAATAAGTTCTTCTATCTCACTGAAAAGTTACTCTTTAGGTGATTATGTCTTACTTTAAGTGTGATGAGATATTTTGACTAAAGAAAGGAAAAATACACTTGGTAAAACTTAGATTTTTTGCAGTGCGTCACCTCCATGCACACCCCTCAGGTCATCCAGGAACAGTTCTCAGTGAGGTGCTTCTGTTGCACATGCAGCATTTCCTGTCAGTGTGTTGAGCTGCGTTCCAGTGGAAGGTGCTTACGGTTGAAATCTGGAAAATTAGACACGGCTAATTGGCATCAGCCAGAAAATGCGCTGCTTTTCTCCCTCAGCACAAAAGTGTCGTAGGTCTAATTGAAGAAAGATTACGTGGCATTACCATGACAAAGCAGGCATGCAACAGAGGGGAAATCACATTAGCATTTTTAAACACGGGCGTACACACGGGGACGTGCAGATACGACGAGTGCTACACCAGGCGACTTTATTCACCTGATACCACAAAGCAACCTGACAAAAGGCCTCTGTTTCCTTATCGTGTTTTACTTACTTTTACACGCCTCACCTGGAAACTGGCTTCACATTTAGGCAAATATAGGTATTAAAACAGTTTCTTTAGCCTTTAAGTCGAAGCAGATGGAGAAGGGAAGAAGCCAAGGTCAGAGTCCTGCAGAGTCCGGAACAGAGGAGGATTTGGCAAAAGAAAAAGGGAAAGAAAGCTTTGAAGTGAACTTTTAAGGATATAAGCATCTGTTAGGAAGAAAGAAAGTCTAATAGCTGTAAAGGAGTGTTCAGACAGAGGTGGAGTACAATACACAGCCTGTCACTTAGACATTATATTGTTAATTATATGGAATTCATTTAGCAACACCACCTTTTTTATAACGCCAATTAGAACTGTAATGACAGGCACTGTTGGAAAGGTTAGATCATAGCTGCGCCTGTAAAACCTAAAGAAGTAATGTAAGTCTTTTAATCACATCAAAGTTATGTCACTTAAAACATTTAATTACAGATCTGACATGTTTTAACTTCAGATAAGAAGTCCTGAACATACAGCATATACACTACTGCCTCTAAAGGTGGACAGAAATATTCTTACTTTTAGAATGTGATTTATTCTGTGTGTGTAAATAGGAACGAAAACAGGAATGTGTCTCCAAAACAAATTGTTCAAACTTAACCCTTTCATGCCTGAGTTAAGAGAACCTTAATCAAGATTTTTTCCTGAGTGTTTTAATTCCTCTTTAGGTATGAAATATCAATGCTATTGAAATTTTTTTTATTAACCTATTCTTCATGGAGTTGCAAAAATGTCCACTCAGCCTTAAAAAATCTTACTATGAAGACTTGAAACAACTACATTCTGCTTAAAATAAGAATTTTAGCATTCTAGTCCTTAGATGTTATTTTTTTATTTTAGGAAAATTTGATAAATGCAATTTTCTTACTGCACTGGCAGATAATTTGACTTAAAATAAGACATTTTAACCCAATAATGACTTTAATTGTCTTAGTTTTGTCCTGGCCTGTTTTGCAGCGCAGCAGTGTATTTTGACCAGTACTTACAGTATTGACGGTCTCCTTTTCTGGGTTACATTTCAGCACTAAAGACTTTTTGTCCAGTGACACAAACACTTCATTACTATGTTTGACTCAGTGTCTGTTTGCAAACTGTGTAATTTCTTCTACTGAAATAACGGCCCCGTCCCAGTGTCCACACTCAGATTGGTGAATTCAAGGTGAAGTCTCTGAGGGCTGTCCTGTTGTAAAACTCATGCAGATATTTTATTTTGAGCGCCGTATGGCCTCGTTCCATAAATACACCTATTTGCAGGCTTTGCCTTAGGGAATTACCCATAGTTCACAGTGGTTTGACATGAAACCTGAGAAAGAAGTTTACATCCACGTATAAACACGTAACTAACCAGCCAGAACTTTAAGCTGTTTTCTACAGTCATTGACCTCATTTCCATAAACGCTGAGACAAACTTTATTTAACTGACCAAAAAAGACACAGTAATAGAGAATGGACGTGTGACATTACGATTCAGCACGGCGGTGGCTTATAGGATTGATTCTCCATTTTGTACAACCACATTATTAGACATTAGTAATTAGCTTTCCTTCAAGGACCTGTTGTGCAACTGGGCGTAATGTCTGGTCACATGATTGACAGGGTAAGAAAATCCAAAATGGGGTGTCTTTTATAGTTTCCAACCTGGAAGCAGCGTGAAGGAAGTATCGGACACGAAAAAAGGAGTTGGACAGCCTGGATATCAGCTGTGAGATGAGGCGACATCACCTTTGCCAACATCGATTTCCCTAAAAGTGTGTTCTAGAATTTTCCATCCCAGTGAGCGTGTTAAGTTTTAGTATTGTACTTTTTATGTAATTTTTTAGGTTGTTGCGGTATCCTTTTTGGTGATTTTGTCTGTGGCCTCACTATATGACGATAGCACATGGGAGTGTCCCACAATGCACTGCACAGTGACGTAGGTAACCAGGCTTTATATTTCAATATTCAAATTGTATTTTGTAAATATAAAGAAATTCAGATTTGTTTTTTGTTTGTTTTTTTTGTATGTAATGTTAAAAAAGAGAAAATACTAATGAATACTTAACCTTTTATAGGACACTCATAGAAACACTCTGAAATAAAAAAAAAATAGTATGTTATAGAAGGTTCTAACAAGAAATTATTACTTTTGTAAATTTTGGAAATTTTTTTTATTATGTAGAAAATCAAGGTCAATAAAGTTACCATATTTGGTTCCTTACCCGTAAGTGGCAAATAAAATAAAATAAAATAAAATCCAAGAAGTAAATACTGTATAAAAAAATTCAAGAAAAATACATGTATAATGAAACGAACATGTATTTGAGAACATTAGACCAACATGCGTGCTGCTCCAGACCCCTGTCCACATCCACATTCTCCTTTGAACATCACTCCTTACATTAGTACCAGTACTGCATGGTACCGAACAAAGCAGGTCCACTCACTTGTTCATGCACAGGTGGACCTTACAGACCCTGGAGACACATTGGACCTGACACTGGTGACTCACTGTCCTCACTGGAAACTGTTACTGTAATGTGTAATGTGGTAATGTGAATGTGTGGGTTAATGACCAAAAATAGTCACTTGCCCGATAAAGGGTTAATGAATTTACAAGTAATTCTGATGTGTAAAATTTCTTAATTTTTCAGGGTGTTGATGGGTCAGAGGATCAATCTACACAGGTTTAGCTCGACCCACACTAACATTTTGCAAAAATTAACATTTTTCTCTTCATTGAACTCCGGCTCGTTTGCATCGGTGTGGAAAACAACGAGATTAGAGAGCGATGGTGTCATGTATTTAATGTCCCTGTGCTCGTATTGCTTCACCTGAGCACAATAAAAAAAACCCAAGGGTCACACCCCAGTCACACATGCATGTTATTACTTTGTGTAATGAAGCTGCACCTGGAACATCAAATACCGGTCTACGAGTCAGTGTATGACCTGAAGTAGATCAAGCTAAGCATGAACTAATGTGGTTAGACTGACACTGGTGTTGTGGTCAAATCTGTAATGATATACACAACACATTCTGACAACAACAGTTAAGGTAACAATTTTATAAATGTCATGAGCTTGCTTGAATTAGCATTTAGTGCTTCTAATATGTAAAGCATTTGTTGAGTTTAACATTGGACAGACAACAGTCGTAGTTAAACCCTTAAACCCCTAACGTGTCTGTGGTGATCATTCTGAATGTATGATTATTTATTTTTATTATTCTTACCTTTGCCAAAGAGGTATGTTTTTGCGGTGTTGGTTTGTTTGTCTGTCTGTGTGTGTGCAGGTAACTCAAAAAGTTACGGATGGGATTTGGATGAAATTTTCAGGAAATGTTGATACTGGCACAAGGAACAAATGATTAAATTTTGGTGGTAATTTTGGTGCACTGATCTGCCTTGGCAGAGGTCTGTGCTCTCCTAGTTATTATTACTATGGCTGTTTTCATTGGGGATTGTCTGTCTGTCTGTCTGTCTGTCTGTCTGTCTGTTAGCAAGGTAACTCAAAAAGTTATGGATGGATTTGGATGAAATTTTCAGGAAATGTTGATATTGGCACAAGGAACAAATGATCACATTTTGGTGGTGATCGGTGGTGGTGGTGGGGGGGGCTGATCTGCCTTGGCGGAAGTCTGCGCTATTCGAATGCTTTTCTAGTTTTAAATATCTCTAAAAATTCAACTGTTTGCTCAATACAAAACATGCTGATAGAATAGACCTTGCTCTTGCCATAGACATCTGAGCATGCTCAGTACACCCCCCACCGCCTGTGGAATGGGGGTCAGAACACAGAGCAGTGAGTGAGACTGACTCACTATAAAAATAGATGCTTTGGGCTTTTTTTTTTTTTTTTTTTTTTACAGTTTTTCTTGAGCTTTTTTTGTTTTTATTGTTGTTTGCAGTGTTGTGGTGATTTTCTTTCTTTCTTTCTTTCTTTCTTTCTTTCTTTCTTTCTTTCTTTCTTTTTTTAACTGTTTTTTTTTAAACTCAGTTTTGCTTTTTGCAGTTCAACCATATACCAAAAAGCAGCTGGACTTCTTTAGAAAAAAAGAGCCCCCCCAAAATAAAAACCATCCATCCATCCATCCATCCATCCATCCATCCATCCATCCATCCATCCATCCATCCATCCATCCATCCATCCATCCATCCATTTTTTACTGCTTATCCAAACATAAACTCCTGGGCCAAAATTCAAATACCTTTTGTTCAGTGTGTTCCAGTTCACAGTTCATGTTCAACATCCTAAATCTCTTATTGCTGTTCATTCTGAGTGCCTTATTTAGTAAAAACCTGTCAAACTTCAATTCCTCTCTTTCTCTTTTTCTGTTATTCCACCCGTTTTGAAACTAAAATATACAATAAAGTAAAACCACTGAAGAAAAGGAACACAAGCACATACTCACAGCAGCTTTTATGACACGTTTACCTGAAATGTCTCAGGGATTAAAGGGTTAAAGTGTTTGCAGTGGTTTACAGTGTTTTCGTAGTGTGTACAAAGATATTTTGTAAAGAGAAGAAAAGCAGCCACAGAAACAGAAAGCAGAGGAGGACAATACCTACTTAGAAAAATATCTGTATTTAGTTTGGACAGGACATTAGTCTTTACGAGCAAACAATGGATCAGGCTAAACTCTGCCAAAATTTCTGTTAGAATTGCCAACGTGGCTCAAATGAGTATTTTCAGTGAAAAACTCCAAAGAATCTCACCATATGCAGTACACTGTTTCCATCTCCAGTACTGTGCAGAGGTTTAGGTTGTCTTCATACATATTGGAGAAAGGCCAGGGAACTTCTGAACACAACACAATTTGGACCTAACCTCCGGTGCCTTCGACAAAGTGGCTTCACCACCGAGTCTTTATGACCCTGAATGTCCCTCTCAATTATAGATTGGACCAGCCATGCTTTTTATTAAAGCACTCAGGCATCCTCCCTCGGAGTGGGTGTCTCAAAGATGTGTAACTGGCAGCTCCACACAGAAGCAGTCTGTGTGTCCCAAAAGAAATAATAACCCCGTTATTGGGGTACGAAGAAATGAAACGAGGAGGGCTGTCTAGAAATTAGCCAGAGGACACAGATACCTAATGTACCTGGATGACGTGAAACTGCTGAAATAACTTGTGTTTGGGTGGTTTGATGGCAGTGTCGTAGCCATCTGCACCCCCCACAGGTCTTTTGAAGGCGTCATGCTGTGCTTCCTGTCCAAATCCTTGCTTTCTCTCAGAGTTTTTGGACGCAGGAATAGTTCTGATTTGCATCTGTGAATCTCTTGGGCGATCCAGTGCACATCATGGAAAACAGTGGACTTTGGCCTGGGGCAGCATAAAAAAGGGGGGGGGGGGGGGGGGTGAACATGACAAATTCATGGGGCCCAGCATTTTAAGGGGGCCCAGTGGATATAGGTTACAACAGTGTTTTTTGGCTCATGACCCTATTTTAACCCTTTCATGCATGAATTATGAAAAAAAGTACCTAGGTTTTTTTAGATTGATTTTATTCCTCAAAATTAAGCTAAAGTTGAAATGCATTTTCAATTATTACCTCCGCCAAGGAGGTTCTGTTTTTGCCAGGGTTTGTTTGTCTGTCTGTTTGTCTGTCCGTTAGTGTGCAACATAACTCAAAAAGTTATGGACAGATTTTGATGAAATTTTCAGGGTTTGTTGGAAATGGGATAAAGAAGAAATGATTAAATTTTGGTGGTGATCGGGGGTGGGGGGGCCCACGGGGGGGGGCGCAGACCAGAAAATTTCATTTGATGACAGATTCAATCATTTCTTTTCTGAAGGGCCCACAACGTTTACCTTCCATGGGGTCTGGGGTGGATCCCTTACCCGCCACAATCTTGTGTTAGTAGTTTTTGTTATATGAGTTTTTGTTTCTTAAGTTACAGTTAATAATTACAGCACACGGTTTAGTTTACGTATTTTATTTAAACATTCTAATTGGGGTGCACGTATTAGTTATGCTTGAATTATTTACTTACGTTTGTTCAGTTCCCAGACAAATGGGCTTGGCCATCATTTAAGACATGGGAAGGAACTATTACCACAAAATGGGGGTGGGGGGGTGGGGGGGGCACTGTTTGTTTCTTTGTGTTAATTTAGTTGCTTAAATCCTTGGTTTAAATCACATTGGTTTCTCACAGTGTTTTGTGTCTAGTTATGATTATTTGTTTTTAATGTTATTTTGACTAAGTTAATGGTTTGGTTTAATTTCCCCCTTGTGTTTGATTTGGGTTAGTCCCTTTCTATTTAAGCCCACCTTGGTTCATTGTCTGCTTAGGTCACTTTTTCCTCTGTTGCAGTTTGGTTTAGTTGACCTCAGTTGGGCCCATCTTCATTCATTTTTTTTAACGGACATTTTTTGAAGCTTGTGTTAACATTTTTCTAACTTTATTGAATTATCATTTTTCCTAATTTTTCCACCTTAGTCCTGGTCCTTATGTTTGGTCCTCTACAGCAGGGCTGTCAAACTCATTTCAGTTCAGTTCCACATTCAGCCTAATATGAAATAAAGTGGGCCAGACCAGTAAAATAATGTAAATAATAGGATAAGAACTTGTAAATAATATCAACTCCAAAGTTTTCTCTGTTTTTGAGAGAAAAAGTAAATTCCATAATGAAAATGTTTACATCTACGAACCGTACTTGAACATAACATGAACAAATATGAACAACCTGAAAATTCTTAAGAAAATAAGAGCAATTTTTACAATATTACACTTCAGTTTATCATTTATACATGCACATTACAATGTACAGGTCACAGTGGATCTACAAATACACAAAACATTAATAACAGGCAGAATATTGTTAAAATACTGCATACTTCTCTTAAGACATTTTAGGTTGTCATATTTTTTGTAAAAGGCCAGTCTGTAAATGTAAACATTTTTGTGTAATTGTACATTTTTGACACTAAAACAAAAGAAAAAATCGCTTCTTTTCATTATTTATAGGTTATTATGATAGTAGTTTACTGGTCTGACCCACTTTAGACTGAACATCCTTGAATGATAATATCTTCAGTGTAATTTTTGCATTTCACAGATTCATTCCAGGGGCTGGACTGGACCCCTTGGCGGGCCGGATTTGGCCCCCGGGCCACATGTTTGACACCTGTGCTATACAGGGTCCACAATTGGCAGCAGCACCCCAGACTTTGGTACATCAAGAGTCCATGCTGTTTTGATACACCACAGTTCAGCCAAAACAGAGAAAAGAGAACTTTTAAACGGTATCTCACATATAAAATGATGAGACATCCATCGAAGGTCACATATCTTACAATCAATCTTTATGCATCCTAAATATTCGCTTATACACTGAACCTGACTAATTAATGCACCATACGTCTACATTTATAATGAATATAGGGATAAAAGTCCAAACAAATCCAATGTTTTGACTTGTTATATCCAAAGATCAGTGCGTATCCAAGATGGTTTTGATGATTTATTGAAGCCTGTTCATTCGTTCCTTCATTTCCGTAACAACAACAAAAAAAAAAATGTGCCAAACAAGGACAATCTTAGCTCGTCAACTAATATATTCAGACACATTTTCATTCCACTGTTTCATGCTCACTGAGACACCTACACACTTAAATAATTCCATCCTTCAAACAACATAATTCATTTAAAATAAATGCAAAACTGTACTTATACATTGTTTTTGGAGCTGCTTTCATATACTGACAGGTTTTTCAGGAATGTTTGTTTTCCATTTGACAAACAGACTTCTTACATGTGCTTAAACATCAGGAAAAGAGTTTTCAACAAACATAGCAACATACAGTCGTGGAAAAACTTACTAGACCACCCCTTGTTTTCTTCAGTTTCTTGTGCATTTTAATGCCTGGTCCAACTAAAGGTACATTTGTTTGGACAAATATAATGATAACGACAAAAAGAGCTCATAGTAGTTTAATTTCAGAGCTGATATCTATCCATTTAACATGTTTTCTTAATAAAAACCAAAATCACTCTAGTTCTTCCATCAGTATCTGTGTCACTGTACTGACAAAAACAGTGCTTTTATTCATTCCATGTTTTCTTTTCTGTCTGTTTTAGTCACATGACACATACAGGAGTTAGGACTTGACTGCATAACCATTGTTTCTGATGACTATTGATGGTTTGCTCATTTTTTCGGCGACTGTATCCAGGTCTCAGATTTTGTATCCTGTGATTCCACTTTCAATTTGGTATCTGTTTGTCTAGATTTTCTACTAGTTCTAATTTATTACGTATAGTATGTTTGCTCTTGTACTCTGTTTCTATTCTTATATTCTATTTTTATTATTAGCTAGCTAGCTAGCTTGAATGTCTAGAATTCTCAGAAGTTCAGCTTTCATTCATTCATTCATTTAGGATGTTTTCATGCGTTTATTTGATTTGATTTTTTATCTTTAATCGTATGTTGTAGACCCTCATTTCATTTTTAGACTTGTTATAATTAAAGGGAAGCGCTAGAAAATGAAATCTATCTATCTATCTATCTATCTATCTATCTATCTATCTATCTATCTATCTATCTATCTATCTATCTATCTATCTATCTATCTATCTATCGTTCTATCTATCTATCTATCTATCTATCTATCTATCTATCTATCTATCTATCTATCTATCGTTCTATCGTTCTATCGTTCTATCTATCTATCTATCTATCTATCTATCTATCTATCTATCTATCTATCTATCTATCTATCTATCTATCGTTCTATCTATCGTTCTATCTATCATTCTATCGTTCTATCTATCGTTCTATCTATCTATCATTCTATCTATCTATCTATCTATCTATCTATCTATCTATCTATCTATCTATCTATCTATCTATCTATCTATCTATCTATCTATCTATCGTTCTATCGTTCTATCGTTCTATCTATCGTTCTATCTATCTATCGTTCTATCTATCGTTCTATCTATCGTTCTATCTATCTATCGCTCTATCGATCGTTCTATCGTTCTATCTATCGTTCTATCTATCTATCGTTCTATCTATCGTTCTATCTATCGTTCTATCTATCTATCTATCTATCTATCTGTCTATATCTATCTATCGTTCTATCTATCCTTCTATCTATCTATCTATCGTTCTATCGTTCTATCGTTCTATCGTTCTATCTATCTATCTATCTATCTATCTATCTATCTATCTATCTATCTATCTATCTATCTATCTATCTATCTATCTATCTATCTATCTATCGTTCTATCTATCGTTCTATCTATCGTTCTATCTATCTATCGTTCTATCTATCGTTCTATCTATCTATCTATCTATCTATCTATCTATCTATCTATCTATCTATCTATCGTTCTATCGTTCTATCCTTCTATCTATCTATCTATCTATCTATCTATCTATCTATCTATCTATCTATCTATCTATCTATCTATCTATCTATCTATCTATCTATCGTTCTATCGTTCTATCGTTCTATCTATCTATCGTTCTATGTATCTATCGTTCTATCTATCTATCTATCGTTCTATCCATCTATCGTTCTATCCATCTATCGTTCTATCCTTCTATCTATCTATCTATCTATCTATCTATCTATCTATCTATCTATCTATCTATCTATCTATCTATCTATCTATCTATCTATCTATCTATCTATCTATCTATCGTTCTATCTATCGTTCTATCTATCTATCTATCTATCTATCTATCTATCTATCTATCTATCTATCGTTCTATCTATCGTTCTATCTATCGTTCTATGTATCTATCGTTCTATCTATCTATCTATCGTTCTATCGTTCTATCTATCGTTCTATCTATCGTTCTATCTATCTATCGTTCTATGTATCTATCGTTCTATCTATCTATCTATCGTTCTATCGTTCTATCTATCGTTCTATCTATCGTTCTATCTATCGTTCTATCTATCTATCTATCTATCTATCTATCTATCTATCTATCTATCTATCGTTCTATCTATCGTTCTATCTATCGTTCTATCTATCGTTCTATCTATCGTTCTATCTATCTATCGTTCTATGTATCTATCGTTCTATCTATCTATCTATCGTTCTATCCATCTATCGTTCTATCCTTCTATCTATCTATCTATCTATCTATCTATCTATCTATCTATCTATCTATCTATCTATCTATCTATCTATCTATCGTTCTATCTATCGTTCTATCTATCGTTCTATCTATCTATCTATCTATCTATCTATCTATCTATCTATCTATCTATCTATCTATCTATCTATCTATCTATCGTTCTATCGTTCTATCGTTCTATCGTTCTGTCTATCGTTCTATCTATCTATCGTTCTATCTATCGTTCTATCGTTCTATCGTTCGTTTTATCGATCTATCGATCTATCTATCTATCTATCTATCTATCTATCTATCTATCTATCTATCTATCTATCTATCTATCTATCGTTCTATCTATCTATCTGTCTGTCTGTCTGTCTG
This sequence comes from Sphaeramia orbicularis, assembly GCF_902148855.1. NCBI lineage: Eukaryota > Metazoa > Chordata > Actinopteri > Kurtiformes > Apogonidae > Sphaeramia > Sphaeramia orbicularis. Next base: position 50,837,018 of record NC_043973.1, on the reverse strand, counting down.
TCTGTCTGTCTGTCTGTCTGTCTGTCTGTCGATCGATCTATCGTTCTATCGTTCTATCTATCGTTCTATCTATCTATCTATCTATCTATCTATCTATCTATCTATCTATCTATCTATCTATCTATCTATCTATCTATCTATCTATCTATCTATCTATCTATCTATCTATCTATCTATCTATCTATCTATCGTTCTATCATTCTATCGATCTATCGTTCTAGCGTTCTAGCGTTCTATCTATCGTTCTATCTATCTATCTATCGTTCTATCGTTCTATCTATCGTTCTATCGTTCTATTGTTCTATCTATCGTTCTATCTATCTATCTATCGTTCTATCTATCTATCGTTCTATCTATTGTTCTGTCTATCTGCATGTATAAAATACACACCAAACATACACCGACATAAAATGAATCATTTTCACATCTGGCACATTCCTCCCAGTTAACAGACACAAATTTATACAGTGTGAATGACTAAGTCCATCATTATCTCAGGCAATATAGCATAAAGAATCCAATATATATCTGACAGATTGCCTGCTGGTGTCCACTTTCATGTCAGACTTTTCTGAAGCAGCTTATCAGAACCTTCATAATCATATGGAACCGTTCACACACACAGACCAGGGTTTGGGAAGTGCAGAGCTGTGGCTGGTTGGAGCAGAAGGTGACTGAAGCAGGATGGTTTCTGAGCATGAGAACTGCACACAGGAGTGATGCATGTCATAAACACTTGACACTTGTTTCTTCCCAGTGGTAGTACTAACAGAGCAGCGCCACTGTGCCACATGTGCACAGCAGAGGCCTAGTTCCTCTGCAGTTTGATATCTCTCTATCTGCCACTCTCCAATCTCTTGTGATAAGAGCTTTTAGATTCACCATTGAGACATAACAGTGCTCAGAAGGCGATAATGATGTTCGCCAGCTCCTCTTTTCTTGGTCCGTTATGCTGCTTTACTCAGGCCTTTCTTTGGTTCCCCTGAGAGACTTGTTCCTCTTTAACTGCTATCTCTAACTCTTTCCATCTACAAACAGCGCTGAAGACTGGCAGTTAAACACTCACACAGGCCAAAAAAAAAAAGAATATTTACTTGTAAAAAGACACGAAGAAGTCATTATTTGACCAAAAAAACTGTCTATATTTAATGAGTGACTGACTGTGTTTGAAGTTAAGGCAGCGATCAGTTATTGCACAACTGCTGCAGCAGTTTTACAGCCATTTAAAGGGATATTATGTGATATTTTCCCTAAAACGCTTATGGATTCATACGATAATAATGCAGCTTAGTCTTTCAACACTGTTCTGTACAGCTTTCAGGAGGTTAGACTGGCAGCCATCTTTGATTTGTATGTTTACACACAGAAACCAGCAAATCTCTACATAAAACTTCTTTTAGGCATGCACTGTAAAAAAAAAAGAAAAAAGTGGTTTCCAGAACAATACTGTAAAAAAGTAACATGTAGATTTAACATTTTAATATATGAATTCAACATAGGATTTTGGTGATATTTAGATGTTTGACATGTTACATTTACTTTTTAGTACTTTTAATTTTTTTTAAATTTTTTTTTAAAAGTACTAGCGGCATTGTACCCATGGTGCCATTGTACAATAACATGATACAAATCTCCCAGCATACCTGACAGCATTTGAATTCAGACATAAAATTGTGCCTAGTAGATAGTCAGGTACTGTTTCTATTCATTTGGTGAGTTTGGCAGTGATCGGGCCTTTGAAGGCTGAGGAAAACCCGTACAAACACCCTCCTGTGCTGTGACATTGATCAAACGGACGTTGGACGGACATAGAACGTGCATTATACAGTAGGATGAGAATAGATGAGAATTGTTTTTTTTCAAATATCAATTTCCATGTATGACTTTCAATTTTGTATCGTATTTGATACATCAGGTCTCAATGCTCAAATATTAGTTTTGAACAAACAAAAACATACTATAACACAAATATGTCGAACAAATTGGTAATTCCTTTTCAAAGTTGCCAAAGTTCTTCCTCCTTCCTCATTAATGACAGTCTAGCAGTGTCACTGGACAGGCCTCTGGTGAATGAATTCCTCCCCCTGGTGGATTATCTATGTATTGGATGTATCTAATTGTATACATCAGGTTTTTTTAACAAAAAAATATCACACTGATCATGTAGAGGGCTTCAAAACTCATGTGTCGAATATGATACGTTTGGCGTTATAGGGTTAAATAGGGCGGTCTCCAAGACTTTGCACCTGTTGTCATTTGCACAGGCGAGCTTAGTTGATCACCTGTGACACACAAAACAACAGCATGTGCATTTTTTTTTTTAGCAAATTTGCGCCTGTCTTTGTTAGTCAGGCCCTTCATCTGATGACTTAGCAGGACCTGGAAAAACTAGTCCATACATTCATCTTCAGTCAGCTTGATTATTGCAACAGTGTCTTTACAGGTCGACCTAAAAATTCCATTAGACAACTGCAGCTCATCCAGAACTCTGCTGCTAGAGTCCTCACTAAGAGCAGAAAAGTGGACCCATCAGTCCAACTCTGAGCTCCTTCCACTGGACCACATCAGCCAACTCCAGTCCAAATCAGTGACCTCCTGACCCAGTATGAACCACCAGGACCCCTCAGGTCATCTGGATCCGGTCCTCCTGACCCAGGATGAACCCACCAGACCCCTCAGGTCATCTGGATCCGGTCCTCCTGACCCAGTATGAACCCACCAGACCCCTCAGGTCATCTGGATCCGGTCCTCCTGACCCAGTATGAACCCACCAGACCCCTCAGGTCATCTGGATCCGGTCCTCCTGACCCAGTATGAACCACCAGACCCCCTCAGGTCATCTGGATCCGGTCCTCCTGACCCAGGATGAACCACCAGACCCCTCAGGTCATCTGGATCCGGTCCTCCTGACCCAGTATGAACCACCAGACCCCTCAGGTCATCTGGATCCGGTCCTCCTGACCAAGATGAACCCACCAGACCCCTCAGGTCATCTGGATCCGGTCCTCCTGACCCAGGATGAACCCACCAGACCCTCAGGTCATCTGGATCCGGTCCTCCTGACCCAGGATGAACCCACCAGACCCCTCAGGTCATCTGGATCCGGTCCTCCTGACCCAGGATGAACCCACCAGACCCCTCAGGTCATCTGGATCCGGTCCTCCTGACCCAGGATGAACCCACCCAGACCCCTCAGGTCATCTGGATCCGGTCCTCCTGTCCCAGTATGAACCCACCGACCCCTCAGGTCATCTGGATCCGGTCCTCCTGACCCAGGATGAACCCACCAGACCCCTCAGGTCATCTGGATCCGGTCCTCCTGGACCCCAGTATGAACCCACCAGACCCCTCAGGTCATCTGGATCGGTCCTCCTGACCCAGTATGAACCCACCAGACCCCTCAGGTCATCTGGATCCGGTCCTCCTGACCCAGTATGAACCCACCAGACCCCTCAGGTCATCTGGATCCGGTCCTCCTGACCCAGGATGAACCCACAGACCCCTCAGGTCATCTGGATCCGGTCCTCCTGACCCAGGATGAACCCACCAGACCCCTCAGGTCATCTGGATCCGGTCCTCCTGACCCAGTATGAACCCACCAGACCCCTCAGGTCATCTGGATCCGGTCCTCCTGACCCAGTATGAACCCACCAGACCCCTCAGGTCATCTGGATCCGGTCCTCCTGACCCAGGATGAACCCACCAGACCCCTCAGGTCATCTGGATCCGGTCTGTTGTCAGTTCCAGAGTCAGACCCAGACCTGCAGAAGCTGCGTTCAGCTTCTATGCTCCACATGTGTGGAACAAACTCCAGAAAACCTCAGATCAGCTGAAACAGTGTTTATTTAACTCCAGGTTACAGACCCACCTGTTCCCAGCTGCATTAGAATAGAGTTTATATTCTTTTAAGCTTAAAGTTTTTATCTGTTTATCTCTTTTATCTATTTATCTGATTTTGTTTTGTTTGTTTGTTTCTCTCATGCCTATACTTTTTATTGCTTCTGCTGTAATGCTTTTAATGTTTTATGTAAAGCACTTTGAATTGTCTTGTACATGAAATGTGCTACAGAAATAAACCTGCCTTGTCTTCATCTGTTAAATGTCATCACTGTATGTGTCAACCCATCGAGGTGGTAATGTTTAGGTCACAAGTTATTCACTATACTTCCCATTTTTTTAAGTAAATCGACTAAAATGTGCTCACAGCTCTTCTTTGTGTCTTTGTTCATATTAAATCAGTCTCAGTGAATCCAAAGGAACTTTGTGTTGGTAAATGACAGTTGTTCAAATGGACAGGATTTCAGTTCTGTTCAACATGTTGATGCTCATATGAACTATGTTTTCAGCTCAAAAATGAACCATTTCAGCACAATTAATGCTATATTTTCATGTCACAAATGGACAAGTTCTATTTGAACTGAATTCACCTGAAAAACAAATCTTCTCTTCTTTTAGATTCCCCAGTTTTTCTTCCCAGATCTCTCCTCCATATCACATGTTTTATTTGTACAGGTTCAATCTGGAGTATGGTGCTGATCCATCCTGCTTCTGTTCCACCAATACATACATGAAGAATGGCACACAGCACTGTTTACATCAACACTTTTACAATAAGAAGCATTTTTATACTCCTCTTTAGTCTGATGCTAAACTATCCAATAAATAATAGTGCTCCTAGTTTTTACACAGGGATCATTAGTGTAAACGCTGACATGGCTGCAGAGCATCAGTATGATGGGATCCACAACAACCATGTCACATCCGTCCACCAGCAAAAGTTTTCACATACATGTGCTATTCCAAATCCAATATTTATGAAAATAGAGCTTCCACTGTCAAATAATTTCAGTAGTCTGTGCACAAATGGATTAGCATTATTTACACACACTTCTATGCATTATGACAACTTTTTTTTTTTTTTTGACAAAAACAGCCACTCATTTGACCCCCTAAGTAAATTTTAGCCGATATGTAAAACCTACAGAATAGCATTTATTTATGAAAAGAAATAAAAACTTCAAGTCTTTGGTTTCATTTATTTGTTAGTTTCTTGTCCATGTCCTACTTCCTTCAGAATATAACAGTATGTTCAGTTTACTGCAGTGTTAGTAAGACACAGCTGCTGTTATGCTAAATATTCTGGCGCTTGTTCAACATTCTTCAAAGAGCAGAGCAGCACACTCAAATAATGCACCACTGATAGAACAGGGTTTGGTACAGTTCACAAGTTCAATATGAGACTTTTAAGGACCTTTTTAGTACCTCGTAGAATGAGATTTAACACCCATTACACAAGTTGATGGAAAACCATTAGGGGTGAAACAACCTCAAACTATTTACTATTGCCAGTGCACTGTATATAGATGTAATAATTAATCGTAATGGTATTCATAAATTAATGCAAGCTGGACCTGGACCTGTGGTGTAAAATGAATAGAATAACCAATAAAAGATTAATCTGGATATCAACTTCTTATCCCCACTGCAGCTACAGACTATAACCCCATAAAAAAAGATGAAACCACCGCTGTTGAGACAATCCCACTTGGAGCTGCAAAGTGTGCAATATCCATTTAAAACATTCATATACATTAGAACCAGAGCAGACTGGATGGAATTTACAATAATGAATTGAATGTCAAATGTTTTTCCTTTTTTTTTTCATACCTTGGCCAATTTGTAATCCAGGTAATTTGTAGCACAGTAAAAGGTAGAGTAGAGTGTGCAGTGTCTCTAATCCACCATCACACTGCAGTCTTGCACAAACAGTTCCACCTCTGATTCTCTACAGTTATTGGTTCTGTCTGTAGTTTCATGAGAAGTAATGATCAGTGAGAAACCATGATTACACACAAGATCTGCTGTGTTTTGTGCAACAAACGTCAGATTTTTCTGTGAGAATTACATAAGATCTTGTGTTTCTAATTAGTTATTTTATTTGGAGATCAATTATTCCTGTTTCAATCTTGATTTTTGTCGAATACTCAGAAAATGTATGATTTGGATAGAAATAGATAGATAGAAATGTATGATTTGGAAATGAGCGTTTCTCAATCAATCCACCAGAGGGCGCCGCTCTGATTACAATACTGGCCAAATACCACGAAGAAGAGTAAAGTTTTTTGAGAAGAAGAAGAAAGTCAAAAATAATAAACATGGTGATGACAGAGGAGGTTTTGGATACTAATGTTGGTATTCAGAAGGGTACTTGTCATAAATACGACGGTAGTTTTTCGCTAACTCACACAGTCGCACGTCCATCTGGAGCGGGCTCCGCATCCGGCTCCAACCAAAGACAGTAGAATTCTGTAAATCAGTCGTCATTGCAAAGCTCTAACATAAACACGAGTTGTCCGGAATGTCAAATGACAAATGAGCCGTCACCACAGAACATGCTCGTGCCGAACCTAGAGGGGCGTTACCATACATAGTGTATGGTACGACGTGTGCCGTTGCACCCCTATCAACACTAGATTAGATTAGATTAGATTAGATAAAATCTATTATATTAGATTAGATAACATTAGATTAGATTAGATTAGATTAGATTAGATTAGATAAAATAAAATAAAATTAGATTAAATTTGATAAAATTGATAGATTAGATAAAATTATATTATATAGATTAGATAAACTCATTTGGACCGCTGTATCCGGGATCTGGTCCTTTCGGTCATGACCCAAGCTCATGACCATAGGTGAGGGTAGGAACGTAGATTGACGGTAAATTGAGAGCTTCGCCTCTCGGCTCAGCTCCTTCTTTACCACAACGACCGGTACAGCGACTGCATCACTGCAGACGCTGCACCGATCCGTCTGTCAATCTCACGCTCCATCCTTCCTCCGTCGGGTGGCTGGGCGCACCCTTAGGGATAGGGTGAGGAGCTCAGTCACCAGGGAGGAGCTCGGCGTAGAGCCGCTGCTCCTCCGCGTCGAGAGAGGGGCCAGCTGAGGTGGCTCGGGCATCTGTTTCGGATGCCTCCTGGACGCCTCCCTGGGGAGGTGTTCCGGGCATGTCCCACCGGAGGAGACCTCGGGGAAGACCCAGGACACGTTGGAGAGACTATGTCTCTGGGCTGGCCTGGGAACGCCTCGGGATCCCCCGGAAGAGCTGGAAGATGTGTCTGGGGAGAGGGAAGTCTGGGCATCCCTGCTTAGACTGTTACCCCCGCGACCCGGCCCCGGATAAGCGGAAGAGAATGGATGGATGGATGGATAGATTAGATAAAATTAGATTAGATTAGATTAGATAAAATTAGATTAGATAAAATAAAATAAAATAAAATTAGATTAGATTAGATAAAATTAGATTAGATTAAATTTGATAAAATTGATTAGATTAGATAAAATAGAATACAATTAGATTAGATAAAATTAGATTAGATTAGATAAAATTAGATTAGATCAGATAAAATTAGATTAGATTAGATAAAATTAGATTAGATAAAATTAGATCAAATTAGATTAGATTAGATAAAATTAGATAAAATTAGATTCGATTCGATTCGATAAAATTAGATTAGATTAGATACAATTAGATTAGATTAGATAAAATTAGATTAGATCAGATTAGATTTAGATGGAACTTTTTTGATCCTTCAGGCAGATCCCTCAGGACATTGAGGTTCCAAAAGCAGCACAACACTGAATATACACATAAAAAGAAGCAATACAATAACTACAAAAAACAGTAGTGAAAAAAATTGCCATTGCACACATTGGAAAGTACTAATAGAAACAAGTGGAAAAGTAGTAATACTACTATTACTACTACTACTACTACTAATAATAAGTAGCTTATTATGTTATAATATTATAACATAATATTTTAATAGGCAATATATATATGTGTGTGTGTATAAAAAAAATCAATATATACTAATAATTACAGAATAAAAGTTATAATAAAGTGACTGTAGTCATAATAATGATACAGAAGTAATATAAGTATGTGGGTAATAATAATAATGATTGACAGGATACTGTACATGCTTTCTTCATAGTTTCTACAAGACCTTTCCAGTCCATCTCAGCTGCAAAGGTCAGTTACTGAACAATCTGGGAAACTAAAAAGAAACCACCCCACTGAGATGCTCCTGCAGTGAAATATCCCAATGCCAAAGGAACATTTAATGACACGGATTAGCTGGATACGCTGCACAGTTTTTCTTCTCACCATGTAAAAACAACAAAGAGAAGAAGGTGTGAGGATGTCCATTAGTGGCAGGATTTTACAGAGAGGCTTGAGGCAGGGATTGGCAGACAAACCAGGTGTTTCTCACCCACACAAACAAACACACAAAAAAAAAACAAAAAAAACAACAACACCGGTAGGTGGTCTGGACAGTAGCATTTGGAAATGACAGCCTCTTTACTGCCTCCCACGGACCAGCGCTTCACCCCCACCTCATTAAAAGGAAGCACGAAAATAAGTGAAACCTTCACCATTATACAAACTATACTTCCCCACATTCACCCAGCAAATGATCAATAAAATCATCCTCTCCGCTCTAACAAATATGCTCTCTTTCTCTCACTAATCATCTAAATACTACCTCCTGGAACTTCTAAATGGTGTTGGGCTCCCCAGGGTCTAATATCTGGAACACCTGAAGAGGAAACACAGCAGGAGAGGTATTATGATAAATAGCACATAAACAAAATGAAATTACCAACTGTAGATCAGCCAAACAATGCATGTTTTCCCTTAAGAACCCTTCAAAAGAGAAAGATTTGACAGAACAACCAGACCTGAGTGTTTTAGGACATTGGTGGGAGAAGTTGCAGCAGTGTGAAGCGGTCTGTCTCTATTTAGACGGATGGCATTCCCTGGGACTCAGCTTGTCACCACTCCGGTGGGTGGTTTTAAAACACACTGTCATGGGTGTGTGTTTGGCTGCGGCTCACCTGTCACTAAGAGGTACCGTGTAATTATCAGCCATTTCCCAGATGAAATCCTCTCTCGATGGAGTTTTCTCTGACTCCAAAACAATGAAAATGCCCTGCAAAAACCTGCATGTTTTCACAATGCTCATTAAGATGCAACAGCTATTATCTCCAGCTACAGTAGCCACACAATGGAAATAAAGAAGGGAGTTGCTATGGAAATTACACTACATGTTGTCAGTTGCAACATGATGCACTGCAATTAACCCTGAAGCCCAGTTCACTTCAGTTCACTTCAGTTTCATTCAGTTTTCCATCCACTTTCCAAACCACTTAATCGTGAGTGTTGTGGGGGTGCTGGAGGCTATCCCAGGTACTAATAGACAAAGGTGGGGTACGGGGTAAGTTAGTTTCTGAGCATATGGAATATCTGACCTATGGAAAATCTATGACATATGACAGTCTTACTGTGTGTGTGGTTTGGACTGTGTGATTCAGTCAACCCTGTTCCGTTGGTCAACTGTGTGTCTGCAGTGGGTGGTGGTTAACACTATCGCCTCCCAGCAAGAAGGCCCTGGGTTTGACGGCGGTGTTTAGGGTGGAGTTTGCATTTTTTACCCCGTATCTGCAGGGGTTTTTCAACTTCCTGTAACCATTCAGGGACATGCACTTTTAATAGGTTTTAATTGGTCAGTGTCAGTGGTGATTTCTCTCAGACTGCAGTGGAAGCCCGGCTTCCCCTAAAACTACGAAAATTAAATGCTTAAATATGTTCGGTTATGTTGACATTTTATTGACTACAAATGTGTTAGAACACGTTCATCTCACAGACGAGTTTGTTCAGAATCAGTTTTATCACAAACCAACAGACTGGCTGTTGTTCACTTCTCCTCCGTTCCCGTGTCTGGTTTTCTCCTCCATCTCTGCTCAGTGCATTTGTCCACAGACTGTGTCCGTCTGTGGGCTTCAATGGGACTGAGTGGAATAGGTTTTTTCATTGCCTCAAAACTGGACGGTAATTGGATAAATGCCACGATGTTGTCCCGCCCCGGACGCCAGGCGTCTCTGGAGGTGAATGGAGCTGTGGGCGGAGCTCAGCCGGGCCGGACGCCAGAATCCCATGTGCTGATTGGAGGATCGGTCGAAAGGCTGAATCCCGTTTGATTGACAGCTGTTTTCAGATCTGCTCCTTCACTGACACAGTTCAGTTTAACACCGTCACACATTCTGCTGAAATCAGAGAAACTACTACGAAATTAGTTCATTTCTTGCACTGTAAATAAAACACACTCATTGGACTTCCTTGTTTCAATTTAACATAATTTCAGCGTTTTCTTGTTTCAGTTTCATAATTTAATCATTTCTTGTTCAGTTTAATATCATTTTGTAGATAGTTAAATCAATCAAACTGTCGGCTAGGTCGCAGTGAAAGGAGCATCTGTAGTTTAAAAAGGCTGAAGTCTGACACCCACAATGCACTGGGCCAAGGCAATCTGAGCAGAGAGGACACTGGTCCAGTCCTGGAAAAGACGCCTACTGTGTACGATAAGGTTACTGAGCATTTTCTTAAAAAGGAACGGAGGGACAAATGTATGTTTAAATAAGCTGACTTTTTTTTTTTTTTTTTTTTTTGATGTAAGCCGACAATGAGCTTCCCCTGTCTGAAAGACGAGCAGCCGCCACTGGTCAGTGTATAGGTGTGAATGTGAGAGTCTGCATAACATGTCAGCCCATGGTAAACAGGTGTCACAGCAGGGGTGTAGCCTTAACCCTTCCAAGAACACTCATAGAAACACTCTGAAATTCAAACGTTCAACCAGAGTGTGTTATTGGAGGACCTGACAAAAATGTATAACTTTTGTGAAATTTTTCAAAGTTTTTTTTATACTATACCAGTGGTCCCCAACCTTTTTGTACTACGGACTGGTTTCATGCATGAAAATTTTCCGCGGACCGGGTAGAGGTGCAGGGGTCAAAAAACCTTTGTCAGTTCAGAGCATGTGATCTGAAACACTTCCACTGTAGATCAGGCAATTCCAATGACTGCAGTAGAATATCAACTCACTCTAATGCAGAACCAGTCTGAACCTGGACTGGTTTAACTGGAACTAGACGGTCCCATCTGGGGCTGATGATCCAGTCTACTTCTTGGTAATTCATCATCGCAGAAAACCCAGACACACAAAGATATGAGGTTGGAAACGACAGAAGGACTTTCAGGGCTTTTAGGGCGATATCCGCATATTCTGCTTTGACTTTAATCCAGAATGCACACAGGTTTGAAGGTGTCTCAGACATGGATAGATGTACCGGAGCAGTTTGGAGGCGCTTGTGTGTCACCTGTTGGTTGAACCTGGAACTTCGGCAGGAATCCTCATACTTCCTTCTAAATGCAGCTTTGTGTTCGCAGGCAGTCCGTGACCCTTCTGCAGCCTCATCGTTTCCTCATTTCTTCCCGAAAAACTTCTCCAGTGAATTTTGTTTTTGGCTCATTTCTTTAGCTTGTGTTTCTACTGATTCATGAAATGACACCAGAGTCAAGAGCGGTTTGTGAGGTGAGGGCGGAAACGGTTGCTTTTCAAAATTAAATCTCCACAAGACTAATGGAAAAAAAATGCTTTAATATTAACCACAATTTTTTTTTTCCTTTGCGGCCCGGTACAAAATGATCCACAGACTGGTACTGGTCCAGGGACCAGGGGTTGGGGACCACTGATGTAGAAAATCAAGGTCAGTGAAGTTACCATATTTGGTTCCTTACCTGGAAGTACAGTGGCCAACAAGGGCCAAATACATTGCAACGGCCCAATGCGCCTCAGTTAGAGAAAACAGCTGCAAGAACAGAAACGATGCAAATTCACAAACTCAAACACAAGTCTAAATGAGGTACAAAAGAGGAACGTGGTGCAAATGAAAAAATGTGCTGCAAGAAACAAAAACACATGCATAATCAAATGCTCTGCAAATAAAGAAATGATGCAAACCAAGAAAACATCTGCAAATGAAAACCACTGTATAACCAGTCAGTACAATGGAAGTGCTCCAGACCGGTAGGGGGCGCTGTCAGCAGAACAGCTCAGTGCAGAGACACACAGGATGGAGAGAGAGACGGAGACGCTGACTGACAGTTTTTCAAACTACAGCGGGAATGTGACTTTTATTTGATCCTATTGACACTAGTCTGTCGTCTATAAACGCTGGCTGGCTGCAGGTTTGGAACACTTCCGTTGGAGTGAGTTTTCGTTTGCAGAGTTTTCTTGGTTTGAATCGTTTCTTTAACTGCAGAGCATTTGATGATTATGCATGTTTTTGTTTCTTGCAGCGCATTTTTTCATTTGCACCACGTTCCTCTTTTTGTACCTCGTTTAGACTTGTGTTTGAGTTTGTGAATTTGCATCATTTCTGTACTTGCAGCTGTTTTGATCTGGAAAACATGACTGTAAATGGTCTTATATACCACTATAAATAAAGGCACTGTGTTAAATTTGACCATTCTAGTGTTTTTTCTAATCTAGACATGTGGGTTTTTCATGAATCTCAGTCTCATTCAAGGTTTTGTGCATAACCTGTCGTGTCCACACGTGTTACACGCAGAATCTGCCCATTTAAACACAAATAAATCGCGAGTGATTTTGCAACAGCGGTCCTTTTTGTGAAACACTCTGCCTTGCATAATTAGTTCAATTCCCAAAATATACCTGTGAGAGAATACAAAGATATTCGAAAAAACAGTAGTGCGTAATTTTCATGTCCTTTTTACATGTTACATGCAGATTTTTGTATGTGCATGTCAAATAAAAATGTTATATCTGAAAATAGTTTCTTTTATCTCAGTAAATATTTATTTTTAAAACAGACCTAAAGTGCTTCCAAACCTGCTTTATAACATTAGTCTACATCTTGTTTGAATTTTTAGCCCCATGTCCTGCTTTTAGGGACCACTTTCACAGAAGCACCCATTTCTATGTGCAATTCTAACACATACCAATACCAGACTGCCCATCTGTCCTACCTGCCACTTTCCCTCACATGTTTTATTAATCTACTTTTCATAGAGTGGCTCTCCAGTTGGTCCATTTGCATTTGGAGCCTCCCCCCTGAGGATCTGTTTTAAAATTCTCAAATGACAGTGTGTCAAACACAGAAAAACCAAGACGGGCCTTTGAAAGTATATTCTGCTGGACTTTCTGCTGTACATGTAATGTCCACCAGTTGCTGAAGTGGAAATGATGGACAGAGAGGAGGATGGAGGTGAGAGTGCATGATCCAGGAGACGACAGACCGAAGCTGTGCCATGATTACAAACATAATAACAGAGACTGTGACCAAATGATATGTACAGGGTAGGGGAGGCAAAATGTACACTGAACATTTAGTTGTTTTTTCTCAGCAGGCACTACGCCAATTGTTTTGAAACCAAACATATTGATGTCATAATCATACCTAACACTATTATCCATACCTTTTCAGAAACTTTTGCCCATATGAGTAATCAGGAAAGCAAACGTCAAAGAGTGTGTGATTTGCTGAATGCACTCGTCACACCAAAGGAGATTTCCAAAATAGTTGGAGTGTCCATAAAGACTGTTTATAATGGAAAGAAGAGAATGACTATGAGTCAAAACTATTACCAGAAAGTCTGGAAGTGGAGGAAGCAACAAAAAACGTACCAAAGCTTTTATTAAAGCTCTCAAATCCAAAATCCTAAAGGATCCAACCAAATCCATGAGAATAATGACAATTGAACTTTAGGTAGACAACAAGAGCGTTAGAAATGCAGTAAAATAGGATTTGAAGTTAAAATCTTACACAAGAACACCAAAACACTTGTTGACAACAGCAACAAATCCAACTTTAGCAATTTTTGGGAATCATGTTTATGGCCGCTTCTAGCCCAGATCTAAACCCTCTGGATTCTGCTGTTTGGGGCGTTTTAGAACATGCTACCAATAGAACATCACACAGCAATGTGGACTTTCTTAAAGATACTGTTAAAGAAGAAGGGAGAAGTTCTCAACCGAATATTTGAGGAACACTTGTGCAAGTTTCAGGAAGCGTGTGAAGGCAGTTATTGAGAAAGAAGGAGGACACATAGAATAAAAACATTTTCTATTATGGACATTTTCTTGTGGCAAATAAATTCTCATGACTTTCATAAACTAATTGGTCATACACTGTCTTTCAATCCCTGCCTCAAAATATTGTACATTTTGCTTCCCCACCCTGTAGAGCACTGCCTTTAAATGAGACTATGTTTGTTTTAACCCTTTCATGCATGAATTATGAGAACCTTAGTGATTTTATTCCTCTTCAGGCTTGAAAAAAACAATGCAATTGAAATTTTTTGATGAACCTATTTTTCATGGAATCAAAAAAATGTATCACTCAGCTGGACGTTTTTTAACTCCATGAAGATGTAAATAATTAGTGTAAAAAACAGTTTGTCATCTTTTCATGCTCATCAGATATGACCCATTTGGATGTTTAGAGGCTCCGTAGTTACCGTGGAAACACCTCCATCTTCTACAACATTGATTCACCAGTAAAACCCATGAAGTTGGATGAATGACAGTAGATGGAGACAGTTAATGATAGATTTGCTGAAAAAGTCACTTTTTTTTTTTTTTTCTGTTTTCCCTGTTTCTGATTTAATAACCTTTGAATTCACTCTGAGTTTTAATAAACATCAACATGATCAACAGATTAAATATAATAAAATACCTACTTCACACTGAAAAAATGCTAAATACAGAGGATAATATAATAATAAATGGTGATAAATACTTAAAAAAGATTAAATAGAGAGAAAAATCATTTGGTAACTGTCATCAAAGAAGCGCTGGGTCTTTATGGGTTAATATTAATAACATTTTATTTCCTTGCCTTTATATTCACTCATGCAGATATATGCAGGTACTGTTATAGAAGTTCAGCTTAAATTACATTGTAGAATAGCTGTCCACTGTAGTGACCACTATGCATGAAAGGGTTAATGAATATACAGTCCATGTGAGTGTCTTTTTTATCTAGAACACAGGTGTCAAACATGTGGCTTGGGGGCCAAATCCAGCCCGCCAAAGGGTCCAATCTGGCCCGTAGAATGAATTTGTGAAATGCAAAAATTACACTGAAGATATGAACAATCAATGGTGTAAAAATCATTTTAATTCAGGTTCCACATACAGACCAATTAGATCTCAGTTGGGTCAGACCAGTAAAATATTATCATAATAACCTTTAAATAATGACAGCTGCAGATTTTTATCTTTGTTTTAGTGTAAAAAAGTAAAATTATACAAAAATGCTTACATTAAAAAACTACCTTTTTACAAAAAATGTGAATAACCTGAACAAATATGAACAACCTGAAATGTCTTAAGAGAAATAAATGCAATTTTACCAATATTCTGCCTCTTAATAAATGTTTTGTGTACCTGTACTTGTAATGTAAGTTGTAATGCACATGTGTAAATGATAAACTGAGGAATATTGTTAAAATTGCACTTGTTTTTCTTAAGACATTTCAATTTGTTGATGTTATTCAGATTTTTAAGGAAACGTTGTAGATGTAAACGTGATCATAATATAATTTACTTTTTTCATTATTATTTTAGTGGTCTGGCCCACTGCAGATCAAACTGGGCTGAATGTGGAACTGAACTAAAATGAGTTTGACAGCCCTGATGTAGAAGATGCTGTGATCGTCCTTTTCACTTATAAGTTTTCTGTCGTATTCATACAGAATAGTTTCAGTTATTCAGTATTGAGTCCCTACAAACTAAACTGACTTTAACCCTGTAAAGCCTGAACCATTAAATCATTGACAGAAAATTTCAGTTCTTTGAAACTGGAGCCTTTATTGGTTCTTCTGAACAACAAAAATATTATTTTCCATGTATGAGTTTTAATTTTGTATCATATTTGATACATCAGGTCTCAATGCTCAAATATTATTATTTATGAATAAACAAAAACATAATATAACATAATCATGTCTAACAAATTGGTAATTCCTTTTCAAAATGATCAAAGTTCTGCCTCCCTCCTCATTAATGACAGTCTTGTAGTGTCACTGGAAAGGCCTCTGGTGAATGAACTCCTCCCCTGGTGGATTATCTGTGTACTGCATGTATCTAATTGTATACATCAGGTTTTTCAAGAAAAAAAAATATCACACTGATCATGTAGAGGGCCTCAAAACTCATGTATCAAATATGATACATTTGGCGTTAAAGGGTTAAGTATGTAAAGAATGAATGTGATTGTAATTAATATTTTCTTCCTTGGCAAGAAATGTCACTCTTGGAATATAAAAATAACTTTTTTTGGGGTAATTTTTCTTCATTAATCGTATAATTTTTGACACCTAACGCTATCATTCAGTTGACAGTCATGGTAGTGAAGCATAATGAATTGAACTGAATTTAATTGTATTTGTGGAACGTACATATTAATAAAGCTGGTTGATTTCTGATGACAGGCCAGTTTTTGGTCCCAGTTTAGCCATCATGAACTGAAACCATTTATACTACTTTATTGTCATTCAAAAATACACGCATACACAGTTACCTATAAAGTTAGAATAACCGTTTTTGGACACATTCCTTTATTAACCCTATTTATATACATCAGTAATGACCTTTGACCTGGTTCTTTGATTGCATACTGAGTCCTAGTTATACTTTATCAAAAATAAATTACATTGTCATAATCATTTCAAGAAAAAAGGTAAAAATATTTAATTCCAACTTCATCAGTGTACATACATAAACTAGTGTATATTCAGAATGAAATTTCGGTGCATTGACACATTCAACAAAGAATCAGATTTCAAAAATAAAGTATCTAAAAACACATCTGCAAATTTATATATATATATATGTATATATATATATGTGTATATATATATATATATATATATATATATATATATGAAAAACAGTACAGTGGGTTATGAAACAATAATATATTGTACTGTAATAAAGCAGTGAACCTGTGTACTTTCAGGTGATATTGCACTGCCTTTATATAGGTTATTTATTTAATGGAAAAAGTTCTGAAGGTGCACTGAGTGGGTGTGTGGAAAAAAAGAGGAAGTCACTGTGGGTTCCAAAGGCTTTTGGTTTAGGTGATGAAACTGTTGGAACATCTGTCTGTCCTGGTCCAGATGCTGCAGAACCTCATCACATAGAGCAGGGGTGTCCAACAGGGGCCACATTCAGCCCAGTTTGATCTCCAGTGGGCCGAACCAGTAACATCTATACATAATACTGGAAGGTGTCAGAGCGTCCCCATGTGTGTAATGTTTTTAACTGGCCACTTTAGTTCCTACAGCTGAGGAATACTCCCATGTCTGCATTAATATCTTTTTTTAAAAGGAGTGATATTTTGCTTTTTTAAATGGAATTCTACATTTTCAAACATTTCCCTGTGGTCTCCATAAACTGTAAATGCTCTGCTTGGGTCTGAATTCTTCATTAATTCAACTCCACAGGTCCATCTTCAACCCTATTTCTGAGGAATGACACAAAAAAGGTTGTTTGAGCGCCGGCCCTTTAAATGCACATGAGCCCACCCCCCTCCAGGTTGTCGACTGTGCTTTTTGTCCTGTTCAGCCACTTGTGTTTGTTAATACAACCAACAACTGAACATTTTAGGTAATCTGCTCAAAGTTTGGACATATTTTCAGTTTTAACTACAACCGCTGCTGCTGACAAATAATCATGTCGTACTCGGAGAAAAGTTCGTTGGAAGTCTAGACCTTATATGTGCAAATGTTGTGACGTAACCAAGGTTATACTAGTTTTGGATTTTTCATTACAGTTTAGTTTTAGTTAGTTTGACTTTTTTTTTTTTTTCTCTAATTCAGTTCGTTTTAATTAGTTTTTAGAGCAGGTTTGCTTTTTATTAGTTTTCATTTTCTTCTAAATTCTTAGTTTTAGTTTATTTTAGTTTCTTCATCTCTTTCTCTTCTTCTCTGTCGTCGTATTCAAATAAATCCCAGACAGGACTCTGCTGCTTTAGTCTCCATGTTTCCAGGTAGAGTGGGGACCAGAAGACGACTCTAAACGGTGCCCCTAGCTACAATTGCTAAAAGTGAAATAAATCCATTTCATATCAAGCCGACATTGACAAAGACGAAAACGAAGGTAATTTTATCCATCATTTTTATCTGTTTTAGTTAGTTTTGTAAACACACAATACAGTTTCAGTTAGTTATAGTTTTTTTCTTTTAATTATAGTTTTATTTATTCCAGTTAAAGAAAATGTTTTTTCAATTCTAGTTTTCGTCATTTCGTTAGTTTTCGTTAACGATAATAACCTTGGACGTAACTAGTTATAGTCATAACAAATTTAAGGTACGGTAGGAAAACCTTAGAAAAACTGTTGGACCAAGCTACATTTTGAAACCACACAATTCAAAAATCCAAACCCCTTCCTCAGACTTCCCCCAAAAGCTACGCCTCCAGAGTCAGTGACATATGACAGTTGAGTTTGATAGACATTATCACCATTCAATCATTTCGATGGGCCGGTTAAAATGATTGGATGGTTTTTTCAGTCCTGTCCATTCCACAGGTGACTAAATATATATTTTTTATGTGTTAGAGCATTTAATTAAGTGGTTGCAATTGGGGTGTGGAGGAAATTTTACGCAATATAATAAAAATGCTCCAGGAAAGCATCTCCTACCCGACCTTTAAGAGGGAATTGAAACAGGTTGTAGAAATCCACTTGATTTTTACCGGAATGAATATAAAGATAGCTTTGCAGCCCTGGAGGGTTCAAATTCAATCTTTATGAACTATTGGGATCCAAATACACAAATAAATTAATCAAAGACTAATAAAAGTGGGTTTAGCAAAATATGACCCCTTTAAAATTCCCTTTTTTAACCTCCTAAGACCCAGGAAATGTCAGCAAAGTACAAACTTTTTTTGTTTTTTATTAAATCAGTGCCTACATTGGAAACATCATGATGCAACAGTTTTTGAGACGCAGTTTTTAAATTTTTTATGGAATGTCCTTTGTGGTGGACAGTTGTCTTTTCCTTTTTTTTTTTTTTCGTATAAAGTTGTCAAACTCCTGTCCACAAATATTGACAGAAAACCCATAGCTGGGTCTGAGGAGGTTAAAGTCAGGAGGGACTGATTTAATTCATGTTGCGTCATGTCTCTAGCAATGCACTTGGTCGGTTTGTCCAAGCAGAGCTACGGTCGCACATGCACAAATGAACCGTTGATCCGGTACTGACAGGCAGCAGAACCAACCATAAAGATGGAAGACACTAAACAGCGCATTGGTCCTCTGGATGGAAATATGAGGACAAAAATAACCCTAGACTGAACAATCGACTGACATAAAGTATTATGCACACTCTGCAGGAAGGAGTTTTCTTTTCATTGAGGCACTTCCTGCTTAAAATACTACATGAACGTGAAGCATACGTTAATCGGGGATTCAGCTTCAAATACTGGAAGGTCTCAAGAGCATCACAGTGTGTATCTGTGCAGTTCTGACAAATTGAGACGTTGAGGAATAGTCCCATCTCCACATTAAATGCCTGTTTTCTTTAAAATTCCCTGTTTTAAAGTCAGGAGGGACTAATTTAATTCACGTTGCTAAGCAGTTGCCAGGGGCAGGGACAGGAAGCAGCCTCACACGTCCGGAGACCATGGGTGTGATCACTGTTGTTTCACATGATAGAGAGACTATCTACAGAATATAATACACATACAACAACTGTAACTACAACAGTTAAAATGAAATATGAAAAATCATTTATTGAATAACATATCAAAATCTACTGCATTTTGGGTGGATTTATTCACAGGGATTAAAGCTAGTAAGAGTGTAACAGCCTATAAATAATGAGAACTCCAAATTTTTTTTCTTTGTTTTGCTGTAAAAAAAAATAACATTCATTCATTCATCTTCTGAAAAACTTCATCCTCACTAGGGGGTGGTGGAGCCTATCCCAGCTTCCTATGGGCGAAGGCAGGGTTCATCCTGGACGAGTCAAAAATAACATTAACTTATGAAAATGTTTACATTTAGAAGTTATCCAAACAAAAAAGATGTGAATAATTTGGAAAAACTGAAATCTCTGAAGAAAAATAAGTGCAATTTTAACAATAGAATGCCTCAACTTATCATTTATACATGTGCATTATAGATCAGATCTACAAAGGCCCTAAACATTTAGTAACAGGCAGAATATCATTAAAACTGCACTAAATTTTCTTTAGACATGTCAGGTTCATTTGTTCATGATATTCACATGTTTTTGTTCAAGGATAGTTAATGTAAATATTTTCTCAATGTATTTTTTTTTTTATTT
Source organism: Sphaeramia orbicularis (assembly GCF_902148855.1). Taxonomy (NCBI): domain Eukaryota; kingdom Metazoa; phylum Chordata; class Actinopteri; order Kurtiformes; family Apogonidae; genus Sphaeramia; species Sphaeramia orbicularis. Next base: position 50,816,791 of record NC_043973.1, on the reverse strand, counting down.
TTTTGCAATAAAACAAGAAGCAAATTTGTCATTATTATCTATGGATTAGATTTATATAGTGCTTTTCTATGAACGCATACTGAAAGCGCACAGTGGATCCATTATTCATTCACTCACACATTCCCCCTCTGGTGGTGGTAAACTACATCTGTATCCACAGCTGCCCTGGGGGGGGGGGGGGGGGGGCAGACTGACAGAAGCATGGCTGCTAATCTGCACCTACAGCCCTCCCACCACCACCAAACATTCATACATATTCATACACCAGTGTGAGTGGCACTGGAGACGAGGAGGGTCAAGTGTCTTGCCCAAGGACACAACAGCACATGACTGGGACAGAGCGGGATTCGAACCCTTCAGTTATTGGACGACCCACCATGGCCGCCCCATTATTTGTGGGTTTTTATGCTGTTATTTTACATCAGAATCACACTTGGTCTGGATGTGGAACCTGAACTAAAATGAGTTCGACACCTTTGACTGTTAATACCTTCAGTGTACGTTTTGCACTTTGCAAATTCCTCCCATGGGCCAGATTGGAGTGTTTGGTGGGCCGCTTTTGGCCCACGGGCCGCATGTTTGACACCCCTGGCTAGGTCTGCACGATTAATCGATTTTAAATCAAAATCAGATTATTTAATAAGGATGATATTTAAAAAAGGGTAATTGTCAAATCAAATTTCATCTCTCTCGTGTCTGTGGGCTGCACGCCTCCGGGCTCCCGTAGGCTCCTCCTCCTAACTGTGAGAGCAGACTCCACAGTCTTTTCACTACGTGGTACCAGCTCAACTCAACTCAGCCTTTTTCCGTTTCCGTTGCGTAAAAGGACCTGGAATCTGGTAGGTGGAACTAGTTTTTTGGTATCTGCTCCGCCGAGGTTCCAAAACGGGGGAAGAGACACTAAAACATGACGTGTAATCACTGCAGACCACTGATTGGTCAGAGAGTTGTCTCTGCGTCATTGCATCATCAATGTGCGACCTGCCATTTTAAATAAACAGATGCAGAAGTTTACAGTAAATATAGCGGTAGGTTAATCCACATGATGGCAGCCCGCAAAACTACACCGTGGCCGGTTGAGGAGGTTCAGACATTTCTGTCCTTTGTGGCCGACGAGAAAATTCAGTGTGAGCTTGACGGGACAATACGCAACGAACAAGTTTATCAGCAACTCTCTGAGGAGACGACACAGAAGTTACGCGCAGCATCACTAAGATGTCCGGGTACTCTAAAGTCGGTAGTATCCTGTAATGGAAACGGTCTCTGGGAATAGTACCCAATACCCGAGTGCTTTTGGTCTCCACACACCAGTACAAAATAGGTGTTTGCTAAGGAGAGTAAGGAGTTTGTGGCTAAAAATAACAAGAACAAATCGGTTGTGTGGAATTGGTATGGCCTCGAAGTTTCTGATGAAGTCCAAACCATTCCTGGCTGCAAACTCAGCAGCACAACCAACTTATATCAGCACCTCAAACATCATACATGTCAGAGTGGGGGCAGTGCGCTGCATTAACAGGCTGCACACAAAAACAACAAGCCGACTTCTGTTGTCGTTTGTACTTTTACCCAAAAATTGAAAATTTTGAGGAAAAAAATCTGGATTTTATTTTTGTCCAGAATCATGCAGCCCTTCCCCTGACGTAGCGCATCAGAGAGACGAGTCCATGGACAGAATACAATCCAAGGATAGTTTATGCATCTGAATGAACTTAGGGTTCTGGTTATTTGGCAGCATGTCGACAATATGGACATGTGTGGTCCACGCGAATGATTTCCAATGAGGTTCACTGTTGAATAATACATTTGGATGCCACAGCGATGCTAACCCTTGACCATTTTATCCTATTATACATACTGTATATGTGAAATATTACCACAGTCATCAGCATTTGAATTCTTGACTTTTGACCAAAAACATGTCATTTTTGATGGGTGTCTTATCTCGTCTTTGTCTCTACCTTGTCCATCTAATTCCGATCAGTTCACCCTTGAATCTACTTAAACCTTCGTGTCAAATGTTGAAGAAATTCTGTCAAAAGATACAGTTAAATTTTGGATTATACTTACATGTAGTGAGATGGACGGACGGATGGACGGACGGACAGACGACCCCCCCCGAAAACATTTTTCCTCTAGCCGCATCTGTCGCTGGAACAAAAACAAACAAAGCTTTAAAAGAAGTCGAAGTGTGTACAGCTCCAACCATTCCTCAGTAATGAGATCAGTTACATCCCATTAGCATGTGTCAGTCGTGCCTCTCGTCGGGGCTTTGAAACTCGCTCTTATTGCACATTTCCCCGTCGGACGTCCTTGACGAGCTGGAGAGGTAGACAATCACTGGCACTAACTCACAAGAATAGCTCTGTAAACGGATGCTCTTCTGCCTTTGAAGACAGCCAAATTATTCCTTGAATCTAGTACAGGAATCATTGTTTTATCTTTTAAAGCTGTTTATTAGTTGGTTGGCTCTTTCCTTGCATGTCCTTGTTTTTAATGAGTTTTTGTTTGTTTTGATTTCTTCTTATGCAAAGACAAAAATCTCCCTCTGTTTGGTTATTTAACTGCAGACTCATTTATTCATCTATTTCTCTGTTAGAGGAATGAAGTACATTGTATATGTTAATTAACAACATTAAAGCTGCAGTGTTTGTTTAAAGCTGCAGGCAAAAGTTCCATCATAAATGTTCTAAATATTACAATTCAAGGGTCTGAGAGGCCACGAGAGGACATGAGTTTCTGTGTATTCACGCTGTAGAAAATCTACCTTAGGATGTAGACGATGGTAAATCATAGGCATATCTGGGATGTCTTATTGTTTACTTTATTGTGTATTCATTTGTGTTGCCTTCAAGGACTTATGTATGTATTTACTTTTCTGGTCTGTCAATATGGGTGTGTATGTATGTGTACGGGAGGATGACAAGTGAGGTTTATTACTGACAAAAGATCTAAGGGACTTGACTTTTCATATATTCTGCTGATAGAAGCTAAAGGACAGACTGTTGTGTGGAGAAGGAGTGGGATTAAATAAGTTCTACCTCCTCCCACTCCTGTTCGAATGTGCAAATGAAGTCATGTATATGTAGAAGTTTTTTTATTTTTTATTTTTTTATGACTTCTTACTACCTGTTTTATTTCTAATTACCACCGCCAGGAGGTATTGTGATCACTTTGCTTTGTCTGTTTGTTTGTTTGTTTGCAACTTTATGAGAAAACTCTTCCACCCATCTTTCCCAAATCTTCCCCACAGATAGGCCTCGGCCCTGGGACCAACCCAGTACATTTTGGTCCCAGTAGGACAAAGTTCAAGGTCACAGCAAGGTCACAACATCTACAATTTTCCATCTGTCACCACTGAGCAATTTTCCAAAATTCATAAAAAATTCAAAATGACTCAGATTAGCTTGATCCACCTGCAGCTTAGAACAATATCTTGTATCTGGCACAAAATTGTCCATATCCACTGTGGAATGTGGACTCTGTGGACATTTACATTTAACACTGAAAATCCCATTTACCACACATTTAAAATTAGAACTCAACAAATATCGACTGGAATTTAATCTAATTTGACATACACACGACTGGGACCAAGCTTCAACTTTGTACAAAATATCGCTCGCTCCATTTTTTCTTCCGTTACGCTGTTATTTTTTATGCACCATTTCCAAAAAATCATAAAAAATTCAATTCGTGAAATATCATTATGAAATTTGTTTTGCACATCCATAGTTTAAAAAGAAATAGTCGATCCACACATGCACAGCGTTTGGGTGCTTGGCGAAGGTTTGCGTTCTCTGAACACTTGTTTCTAAGTAAGATTACTTTGTCTTGTTGCATATTTGAAATAAACTAAACTAAATAAAAAAACTAAAAAAAAAAAAAAACTAAAAAAAAAAAACTAAAAAAAAAATATATATTATAATATATTATATATATATATATATAATATTATATATATATAAGGCAGATGAGAGAGTTCAATCCATGACTGACAGCTGTAAACGACCAATCACTGATCACATTCTGTCAGACGTGACCTGTTCATGACTCTAACGCTCTGCACCAGTGATTCTCAATGGTGGGTTGCGACCCAAAAGTGGGCTGCTGTTGGAAATAGCTGGATAATGTGGTTTAATGAATTGAACTCATAGAAACGAACACTGTGCTTTGCTAGCAGCACATTTTCTGACAGTCAGCAGAAGTTTATCAAAGTTAATGCGTTGGAGCTGCAGCTATGGAATAGGACTCTTTTCACACACTGTACTTGTTGTCATCAAATCAAATCAAATTTTATTTATACAGCGCCAAATCATAACAAAAGTTATCTCATGGCGCTTTACATATCGAGTTGGTCGAAACCAGACTTTGGTAAACATAAATGAATCAGTCTTCTTTAGTGCATATAATTTGCAGTGAAGCTTTAGTTTTTTTTTTTTTTTTTTGGCTTCTGGGAGACATGATTTTTTGATACTTTTGAATTCTGCCATCATTTACACATATGACCAAAAGATTATTTTACAAGTAAAGAAAGTCACAGATTGTGGTAAAACTGTTGAACTGTTGAATGAGACTGTGAAAATCCTTGAATATAAAGACCACACAAAAGTTGTGGAGCAGACATCATGGAAACTGTCAGTGTTTCTGTTCAGTGTTTCTGATCATGTTTCTGCAGCTCCAACATCTAGCTAAAGTGATTCCCTCCATTTTTAAAATTTTACACCTCGCTTTTCAGAGATTAGGTGTAAAACATGCCAAGTTAGTTAGCAGATGTGTTGGTGTTAGTGACATGTGTCATGTGTGACACGATGTGTTATCACAGAAGTGTTGAACACAAAACTAGATGCTCTTTTATTGAACAAGAACTTCCTTGGCATAAAATTATCATCACAGAGCAAATGAAAGCAGTGTGAACTCTATCATCTGGAGCCTGAATTTATGTTTTCTGTGCCATTAATCAAGACTTTTCCATAATAAATTGATGTAATAAATGCCCAATTTATCATTCTGTGTTGGAGTGTGGATATGAGTTAGTACCCCTTTAACCAAAAAGCTCAAAAGGACAAACAAAATAGAGCTACCACAGTAACACACAGTGAATACATCAGTTTTATCATCTGGTCACATTAAACACACACACACACACACCACACACCACACAACACACACGTATGTTATGTTGCGTAATGTTATGCTTTGTTATGTTACGTTACGTTATATTACGTTATGTTATGTTACGTTACATTATGTTACGTTACGTTAAATTATGTCATGTTACGTAACGTCATGTTATGTTATGTTACATTATGTTACGTTATGTTATGTTATGCTTTGTTATGTTTTACTTTGCTGTGTTACTTCATGCTTTGTTACATTATGTTACATTACTTTATGTTATGTTACGTTATGTTATGCTTTGTTACCTCCACCAAGGAGGTTCTGTTTTCATTGGGGTTTCTCTGTCTGTTTGTTTGTTTGTTTGTTTGTCTGTTAGCAAGATAACCAAAAAGGTTATGGACGGATTTTGATGAAATTTTCAGGAAATGTTGATACTGGCACAAGGAACAAATGATTACATTTTGGTGGTGATGGGGGGGATGGGGGGGGTGGACTCATCTGTCCTGGCGGAGGTTTGCGCTCTCTGAATGCTTTTCTAGTTACGTTACATTATGTCATGCTTTATGTTATGTTATCTTATGTTATGCTTTGTTGTGTTGTTATACTTTATGTTTTTTATATATATGTGGTAGCTTACAAGTATAATAGATGATCAGACTCTAATTATATGATATAGTATGTGACTCTAATTTTGTGTTCTAATATTAGCCAATACTGGGGGGAGGAGGTATGGGGTGTAAGACGACAGTTGAAAAACAAAACCTAAACCAGATGGGAGTCTTTAATTATCTAAGAAGTTGCTGCAGCTCTGAGGTAAACGCCAGCGATGTCAACAGCCTAGCTGTCAGAGTCCCCTAACAGAAAAGGGTACGACTCACAATTCACACGTCTGGCCTATAAATATTCCTCCAGCAGGAAAAGTTCATTTGCATGTGAAATAATGGCTCAGAGAGCGCTGCTTGTTCTGGTGGTTTGGCAGCTCTGCCGTTTGCTTTTACTGGGAAGTTTTTAGACATACTGTGAAAAAAACCAAAAATCACCTTTGAACTCGCTGTAAAATACTCAATATTCTTACAGAGCTGATGGAATTTCATTAAGTGAAATTTAACCCTTAAAGACATAAACAGACTCCAGCAACCGAAAGCATCTACAGATATAAAATGTTTAATATGTTTTGAACCCACTTATCCTACCAATACATTTAATAATACTTACTTTTCACCCATATTTGGTTAAATAAAATAGTGTTTAAATAAATAAATACTGTAAATACTGTAATATGTAAATACTGTTGAATGAGTCTAATTTGGTATAGGCCCTGTTTGTTCATTTGTCTTGGTTTGAAGTTTAACCCTTTCATGCACAGTGGTCACTACAGTGGACACCTATTCTCCAGCTGTTCTCTGGTATGCTCATGGGTTTAGTTGTTTTAGTTCCATGTCCTCCTGAGACCCAGCAATGCATTTTTGTTCTTTTTAGGGGACAAAAATTTGACAGTTTCACAAAAAAAAAAAAAAAAAAAAAAAAAAAGCTGTTCATTGCAAAGGACATTCCATTAAAAAATAAAAAAATGAAAATAATTTTAAAAATGTATCTGAAAAAACAGTTGCATATGCAGTTTCCAATCAACATGACTGTTTAATGTAAAAAAAAAAAAGCTAAAATTTCACTTCCTGGGGTCTCAGGAGGATATCAGCCAACACAGTGGACGCTCATGCATCATCTCCACTGACATTCAGACCGTTACTGTAACTTTGCTGTTCTTGATAAACCTGATCTGCACGAACATGTTTGAGTGGAAATTTATTTATTCATTTGCACATCATAAAACGGCTAGAAAGCAAAAAACAACAACATTCAAACAAGTAACATTATTTTGCAGGAGAGGTTAGAAGACAAAAGAGGCTTATATGAATACCTCCCCAGAAATGAACAATACAAAAAACAAAAAAAAAGAAAAAATACAATATAACTGAATTAATAAACTGAAGTAAAAACAATAAAAATGTAAATCACATTACAAATCATCAAATACAAATCAAATGATATATAGCCTAACATTTTATCATGAATTAAAGTCCTTTTCAGATGCTTTTTAAACCATGATAATCAATGGCTAATTTTCTCAAACAAAACGTTTTTTTTTTTTTTTGTGTATTATCTCCATAACTCATATTAGAATATGATAAAATGTGTGAAAACATCAGATTAGCTGTTTAAAAATGTTTTTATTTCATAGTTTTAACACAGTATATCACTTTATGATGATGGGTTTTAAATATATATTTCTTAGCTTCGAAAATTAAACTTATGCTGTCCAGCTGAGTGAACATTTTTGTAACTTAGTGAAAAATAGGTCCATAAAAATAATTCTATTGCATTGGTTTTTTTTATGCCTAAAGAGGAATAAAAACACTCAGGAAAAAAATCTTGATTAAGATTCTCATAATTCATGCATGAAATGGTTAAAGACACAAGTGAGTAAATGAAAGTCTGTTAAGTTATTGATGAGAAATGGGATTAAATACATTTTCTTCTTCCCACTGTTTTTCAAGCATAAATGAATGTATTTGAAATATTCTCCCTGCATGTATTCTGTTGATTGTATTTGCTGAATGCAGGTCAGCAGTGTTGTAAATGAATGAATGAATGAATGAATGAATAAATAATTAAGGCAAAATATTATATAAAATATATTATTATATATATAATTCCCAGATTTTCAGAAGCATCAGATGTGCCGTTTGTAGATGTTCAAAGACTCAGTAGTCAACACGGAAACACTTTCATCTTCATCTATTAATTCACTAATAAAACCCATGTATTGTGTATCGTGTTGTGTGGTTGTAGACCAGGGGTGTCAAACATACGGCCCGTGGGCCAAAACCGGCCAACCAAAGGGTCCAATCCAGAGGCGATTTCTCAGACTGCAGTGGAAGCTCAGCTTCTCCTAAAATGACTCAAATTAAATGCTCAAATCTGTTCAGTTGTTTTCATTTCATTGACTCCAAATGTGTTGGAACACGTTCATCTCTCAGACCAGTTGGTTCAGAATCAGTTTGATCCCAGATCAGTGGACTGGATGTTGTTCACTTCTCCTCCATTCCCGTGTCTGTGTTTTCTCCTCCATCTCTGCTCAGTGCATTTGTCTGTAGACGATCAGCGTCCATGCACTTCAATGGGACTGAGTGGAACTGCTTTTTTCATTGACTCTAAACTGGACGCTAATTGGATAAATGACACCATGTTGTTCCGCCTCCGGACACCTGGTGTCTCTGGGAGTGAATGGAGCTGTGGGCGGAGCTCGGCCGGGCTGGACGCCGGGCTTCCACATGCTGATTGGAGGATCAGTCAAAAGGCTGAATCCCATTTGATTGACAGCTGTTTTCAGATCTGCTCCTTCACTGACACAGTTCAGTTTAATACCGTCACACATTCTGCTGGAAAATGGCATTGCCAACACTGGTCTGTCTGTCTGTCTGTCTGTCTGTCTGTCTGTCTGTCTGTCTGTCCATGTGCAAGATAACTCAAAAAGTTATGGATGAATTTGGATGAAAATTTCAGGAAATGTTGATACTGGCACAAGGAACAAATGAATACATTTTGGTGGTGATGGGGGGGGGGCACTGATCTGCCTTGGCGGAGGTCTGTGCTGTCCGAGTGCTTCTAGTTTTCACAATGTCATTTTACCTTTTTAAACACTAAAACAAAGAAAAAAAATTGGAGCTGCCATTATTCATCGGTTATTTTGCTGTTATTTTACTGGTCACATTGGGCTGTATGTGACCCCATAACTAAACGACTTAAACCACCCACGTTGCATGCTTTTATATTCAGTTCATAATATACTTTGCTGAAAAGTCACTTTTTCTTCAGTTCCTGATGTGAGACAGAACAATAGGAAGGAAATCTACCAGTAAAGTTAAGAAACAAACATGAGCTTGTATTGTTTAGACGTATTAACATAATTAAATGAGTCAGAAGTAGACACAAAAAACAATGTGCATTATGTGTCAATGCACTGAGCACCGTATCAGACAGACCAACAAACGCTTAAACGCCCACACAGGTGTTGATACCTAAGCTCGACAGGAAATACTTTATTCAAGGACAGCGGTGATCTTACAAATGTTTACATACAGATAATCATGTTACAACAGAATTAACATAAAGCTGTTATTGTGCTTCTAATAGATAGAGGAGAGCTGTACTAATCAAGAACAATCTGCAAAGACGATTCATTTTACAAATAATTAGAGGTTTGACAAAGTACAGAAGTGTGATTAAAAGGGAAGTTGTAAAATAGATGAGGCTGTGTTCAAACTCCCAAAACTCATGTAGACATTTTGCTTTAAGTCCATGTTAGTAACAGGGGTGAGCGCTCTGCATACCAAAGAAGGGGTCTGAAATATTTGGTTTGCGTATAAAATGTCTCATTATGAAGAATGTAGAATAAAAATGGAATAGCAGGATGTTGCAGAGGAAAATAAAACACAGGCTCCCTTTAATAAGCTTTCTTCTCCATGCAGCAGATTACCAACAGAACCGTGCTGGCAGAACTCCATAAGGCTTTCTTCTGCTGGAGTCACACATTATTTTTCATTTAGTTTCTGTCACTGCTTCGTCTGGGCTTTATTTCCCCATAAACTTTAAGCCTGGTCGATGGAATCAGCACAATTTCCATTCAACACAGGTCTTTGGTGATGAAAGGTCCGGTGTGTGAGAGAGAGAGAGAGAGAGAGAGAGAGAGAGAGAGAGAGAGAGAGGAGAGAGAGAAGAGAGAGAGAGAGAGAGAGAGAGAGAGAGAGGAGGGAGAGAGAGAGAGAGAGAGAGAGGGGAGAGAGGGAGAGAGAGAGAGAGAGAGAGAGAGAGAGGGAGAGAGAGGAGGGAGGAGAGAGAGAGAGAGATAGAGAGAGAGGAGAGAGAGAGAGAGATGATTGACAGAGAGGGGCTAGAAAGATGCATGACACTGCACTGTAAAAAAAAAAAAAAATCTGTAATTTAACAGAGTTTTGACTGTTTATTTTACAGATTTTTCCTGTATTTTTAAGATACAGGAAAATATAAATGAAATGACAAAACAGAGTGTGATTTTACATGTCAAATGTAAGATAACACAAAAAAAACTGTAACTGTGAATAACCCTAAAATTTCCATTTTTTACAGTTAAAATACATTTGCAAATGTGTCGTAACTTCACAAATATTTCTTTTCTATTCATGAGATTAAACTGTCAATTTAAAGTTTAATACTGTAAAAAAAATAAAATAAAACAAGATAAAAGTACTGACAATTAACTGTAAAAGAAGTATTTGTTCTGTAAGTTTAACAAGACTTGCTCGTTAATTGACAAATATCTTGTGTAATTACACCAAAAATGTTGAATAAATGTATTTTTGTGAATGTATAACATGTATAAGCACTGATAAACTGTCCAAACACAGTTTTTATCAGTGGATTGTACAACTGAGTCTCATTGAAAATTATATATATATATATATATATATATATATATATATATATATATATATATATGTAATTAATTGTTTTTAATAATGTAAATATTCTTTATTAAACATTAAAAAGTCCAAAAAATGTGCAAAATCTCATGTAGTGTTAGAGCAAAAAAACTATATTTTAATTATGGAAAATTACCGTATTTTTATGAGATGGTTATTCTACGTTATTTAACGGTATTTTTTCGGTACCCCTGCTGCTGGAATAATACTGTTTTTTTTATGGGTTTTTTTTTTACAGTGTGGGCCCAGCTGCAGTGCATCTGCTGATGACCAGGACAACCCCGCCTTGATCACATCCTGTAAAAGAAGAGACAAACAGACCAACACACACCTAGTGGTGTGCAGGGGTGGTCACACAAATACCCAGGGCTGGGCCAGTTTCCATCCCACTGATAATAGAGGGTCTGCACGTGACGTCACCGCTAGCGGAAGACACGGTGGTAACGCCCACTGAGTGGCACAAAGAGGGAGATGAGTGACAGCACTGGCTTCAATACTGTCTAAACTGAAGAACAATACTGAACAAAAAATGGGGCAGAGCTGTTGTGTGACTGACTGTATGAACAGGTTCTTAAAGCAGTGGGAGCTATCGTTTTACAGACACCCAAAGACAAAGAAAAGAGAAGGAGATGGATCCACAAATCCAGGAAACCAAACCTAGATCTGTGGATCCTGTTTGGTGTCAGCTAACATTCACTGATGCTGTATTTTTGGGTCCAATCAGACCTGAAATGACCCATTGTTTTGGCTAATGGTCCTTCTTAGTGCAGCTCTTGGTTTCATGATCAGATCTTTCCTGGTTTTTGTCTTCATTTTGTGATTGTGAACCTTGTGCTCCTACATGATTAGTAAACTAACTGAAACTGAGGCCAACCTAGTTTTACAAATACGGAGGAACTGGAGAAGAAAGCTACGACGGAGTATTAGGACCACAGAAGAAAAGAAAAACACTGTCACTACGAGTATAAAGTCATAAAATATCGATATAAAACCTATAATTTTATGAGAATAAAGTCGTAGTTATAAAAAAAACCTCATAATTTAACAAAAATGTCATTCGTTTATGAGATTAAAGTCGTCATATTCCAACAATAAAGCCATAATATTATCAGAATAATGTGTTAATTTAAAAACAGGTGGTATAAATCTCCTAATTTCCCAGAATCCAGTTGTCCCCTGCTGGTCCACAGCAGTAGTATCTGTGTTGGATAAAGGACTGGATCTGAACTAGACTCAGGAAATCTGCTCAGTCCCAGTAGATCCTGCATATATTCACTGGGGTCAGTCCACGGTCTACTGGAAATGACCTTTGGATCAGCTGGTTCTGGTCCTAGTTTTAGACCCTTTGGATCAGCTGGTTCTGGTCCTAGTTTTAGACCCTTTGGATCAGCTGGTTCTGGTCCTAGTTTGGAGCCTTTGGATCAGCTGGTTCTGGTCCTAGTTTTTGGACCCTGGTTGTCAGTCCTGATCTGATGAAACCATGTATATTGTTTCAGGTGAAATAGCATTATCACATTTATTGATCGTTGTATTTGGAGTAAATATTTGAAGTGCATATAAATATTATAGTTTATATTAAAATGGTTGATTGTGCAAATCTGACTGTGTATGAGGTGACTGAAAAAGTGGATGTGAATGGTTTGTACAGATGTTTTGTGTTATTGTAAAAATATACAGAGTAAAATGTGTGTTAACGAAGCAAAAGACGTGGATCTAGTTTGATTATTAGTTTGTAAAAAGGGGGTGGGAGTCAATACGTTATACTTCTTCCCACTCCTTTTTGAGTGCAGAAAAATTCTATTTATTTATTTATTTTTGACCATGTTGTATGATTCTTTGTTATCTGATGACTACGTGCTCAAAATAAAACTACTACTACTACTACTACTACTACTAAGATGTTAAATCTATTACTCTGTATATATGTTTACGGTTTCATGTGTTTTTTACAGTATGGTTCTAACTAGGGATGCACCGATTCCAATACCAGTATTGGGCATCGGCTCCAATACTCAGTGTGTGTACTTGTACTCGTACTCGTAAAAGTAATCCAATACAAATGCACCGATACCGCTTACAGCTGTGGGACATCCCCAGTTCAGTGCAGCAGGTACGAGGAGGAGGAAGAATGTGTGTGAGTGAAGAGTGTGGAGACTGAACCAAAGAAATGACGGTGATTAAAGTAACACTGACTGACAGTAAGATTACAGACACAGACAGATACAGACGCAGCGTTCTGTCCGTCCTCTGCGTACATTCATCTGTTTTCCAGCTGATGGAGGATGAGTACCCAGACAGAGAATACCAGCAGAACCGTGGAGGCAGAGGATCTGTTCAAAGAGCCACTGTGGGAGTAAGAGAAAAACTACTGACACATTTAGGACAACTACCCAGAAAAACTACTGACACATTTAGGACAACTACCCAGAAAAACTACTGACACATTTAGGACAACTACCCAGAAAAACTACAGACACATTTAGGATAACTACCCAGAAAAACTACTGACGCATTTAGGACAACTACCCAGGAAAACTACTGACGCATTTAGGACAACTACCCAGAAAAACTACAGACACATTTAGGACAACTACCCAGAAAAACTACTGACACATTTAGGATAACTACCCAGAAAAACTACTGACGCATTTAGGACAACTACCCAGGAAAACTACTGACACATTTAGGATAACTACCCAGAAAAACTACAGACACATTTAGGATAACTACCCAGAAAAACTACTGACGCATTTAGGACAACTACCCAGGAAAACTACTGACACATTTAGGATAACTACCCAGAAAAACTACTCACGCATTTAGGATAACTACCCAGAAAAACTACTGACGCATTTAGGATAACTACCCAGAAAAACTACTGACGCATTTAGGACAACTACCCAGAAAAACTACTGACGCATTTAGGATAACTACCCAGAAAAACTACTGACACATTTAGGATAACTACCCAGAAAAACTACTGACGCATTTAGGACAACTACCCAGAAAAACTACAGACACATTTAGGATAACTACCCAGAAAAACTACAGACACATTTAGGATAACTACCCAGAAAAACTACTGACGCATTTAGGACAACTACCCAGAAAAACTACTGACACATTTAGGATAACTACCCAGAAAAACTACTGACACATTTAGGATAACTACCCAGAAAAACTACTGACGCATTTAGGACAACTACCCAGAAAAACTACTGACACATTTAGGATAACTACCCAGAAAAACTACTGACACATTTAGGATAACTACCCAGAAAAACTACTGACACATTTAGGATAACTACCCAGAAAAACTACTGACACATTTAGGATAACTACCCAGAAAAACTACTGACACATTTAGGATAACTACCCAGAAAAACTACTGACACATTTAGGACAACTACCCAGAAAAACTACTGACACATGTAGGACAACTACCCAGAAAAACTACTGACACATTTAGGACAACTACCCAGAAAAACTACTGACACATTTAGGACAACTACCCAGGGCTGGGCCAGCAGAAGTGAAAACAAAAGTTATCGCTCATTGCTCTTTTCTCTTCCTGCTGAAGCTAAGCTGTTAACCTTACCAACAAAATGCTACAACATTAGTATCACAGTTGTGTTCCCTCTGTCGTCTCCATGTTTATTATTACTGACTTTCTTCTTCTTCTTCATTAAACTTTCCTCTTCTTCGTGGTATTTGTCCAGTATGGTTAATTCAGAGCGGCGCCCCCTGGTGGATTAACTGACAAACGCTCATTCCAACACATTAAATGTCAGTAGCAGCACTTTGTTCCAGTCAGACTAATGACAACGACAATAAAGCACATTTACAAAAGGAACTAACAACTGGAATGGGATTATTAAGTACTCAGATCGGTACTCGGTATCTACAAGTACTCAAATGTAAGTACTCGTACTTGTACTCGGTCTGGAAAAAAGTGGTATCGGTGCATCCCTAGTTCTAACATAACAAAGCATAAAAACAGGATTTTTTTTGTCTTTTTTTTTTTTTTTTTACAGTGTACCACTTGTAAAAAAAAACCAAAAACAAATGGGGAAACATTTGTACTTTCTACATATATATATATATATATATATATATATATATATATATATATATATATATATATATATATATATATATATATATACCATGCCCTCATGATAAAATACCTGCAGTCTGAACATGCTCATCCATATGCATCATTATCAAGGATACAGTTTACACTGATTACCCAGGATGGAATGGTTTCTGACCACATGTCCCTCCCTCCAGCGCCGCCTGATGAGCTGTCTCATATCCCATGCTTCCTCCTGTAGATGTAGGTAATTACCTTCCTGTCTGCTGTAGAGTCAGTAGTTCTTCATCCTCTGCCCAGGCACAGTCAGCCACCATTATGCAGTTCATTATTTATAGGACATCTTGTTCTGGATGAACACAGGCAAAGAGGTTGCTTTCACTCTGACACTTTTTTGCTGGTGGTGGGTTGAAGTGGTCTGACCTGACATAAAGTGGGCACTCCATGTAAGGGATCACATAGAAAGTGCATGTGCCGTTAAGTGGCTTTTCCAGCCGTTTCAGACTTTACAAATATAGTGCATTGTAGACCGATGTAGAGGAGGGGTAACGCTGAATGACTGCATGAAACATGTATGTGCAAACAGGATCTTTTTCACTGTTCTATGTCACTATGATTACACCGGTCTACAAGAAAAACAATGAAACTTTAAAGGAGTGATATTTGGCTTTTTTTTGTTTTTTTTTTTAAATGGAATTCTGCATTTTCAGACATTTCCCTGTGGTCTACATAAACTGTAAGTGCTCTGCTTGGGTCTGAATTCTTCATTAATTCAACTCCACAGGTCCATCTTTTGTTTATAAAAGCTCCGATTAAAGTCGAGGGTTATTATATCAGAAACCGAGAAAACTGAAGAAGAAAAAGTGAATTTTTCAGTCAAATCTATCATTAACTAAACATAAACCCAGTGTGTCCTTCCACTGTCACTGATCCAACTCCACTGGTTTTACTGGTGAATCAATGTTGTGGAAGATGACGGTGTTTCCATGGTAACTACAGAGCCTCTGAATGTCCAAATGGGTCATATCTGATGACCATGAAAAGATGGCAAACTGCATTTTACATCAGTTTTTTCAATATATTGATAACATTAGTGGATCAGCAGGTATTATAGGAGTGATATTTTGCTTTTTTAAATGGAATTCTTAAAGTCGAGGGTTATTACATCAGAAAACTGAAGAAAAAGTGATTTTTTTTTAGTCAAATCTATCTTTAATTCAACATAAACCCAGTGTGTCCATCCACTGTCATTGATCCAGCTCCACTGGTTTTACTGCTGAATCAATGTTGTAGAAGATGACGGTGTTTCCATGGTAACTACAGAGCCTCTGAATGTCCAAATGGGTCATATCTGATGACCATGAAAAGATGACAAACTGTATTTTACACCAGTTTTTTCAACATATTGATAAATTTGTGGATCAACAGGTATTATAGGAGTGATATTTTGCTTTTTTAAATGGAATTCTGCATTTTCAAACATTTCCCTGTGGTCTACTTAAACTGTAAATGCTATGTTTAGGTCTGACTTCTTCATTAATTCAACTCCACAGGTCCATCTTCAACCCTATTTCTGAGGAATGACACCAGAAAGGTCATTTTGAGCGCTGGCCCTTTAAATGCACATGAGCCACTTCAGGCCCCGCCCCCTCCATGTTGTTGACTGTGCTGCTCTGTCCCATTCAACCAACAGCTGAACATTTTAGGTAATCGGCTCAAAGTTTGGACATATTTTCAAACAATTATGTCGTACTCAGAGAAATGTTCGTCAGAAGTCTTGACCTTATATGTGCAAACGTCGTGACGTAACTAGTTATAAAACATAACAAATTAAGCAGGAATTAAAACAAGTTGTAGAAATCCAGTCGATTTTTGCCAAAATGAATCTAAAGGTAGCTTTGCAGCACCTGGAGGGTTCAAATTCAAACTTTCTAAACTATTAGGGTCCAAATACACAAATAAATGAACCAAAAACTAATAAAAGTGGGTTTAGCAAAATATGAGCCCTTTACCACATTTGAGTCACTGATAAAGAAAAAATAACTGAGTAGTGTTAGATGTTTTAAAACATGAATTAATGAGAGAATAGGTTTTAAGAGGATGTTTGTGTCTGCACATTAGAATACATTCACTTTTCATATTTCTTCTAGTGTAAGATTTATTAATCTATTACTAAGTATACATAAATCCATGTATATCGGCAACAGTGGCGTGCACAGACTTTTTGAAGGTCAGGGGCCAAAAGGAAAAAAGACAATGGCACATACAGCGCGTTCTCTGCACTTTAGAGGGCATTTTATAGGGCGTTTTGACTCCCAGGAGGGCACTTTAGCACACGTTTTGAGTCCTAAGAGGGCACTAGGACACATTTTTGCTCCCAAGAGGGCACTTTAGCACATGTTTTGACTCCCAAGAAGGCCTTTTAGCACACTTTTTGACTCCCAAGAGGGCACTTTACCATGCATGTTGACTCCCAAAAAGACACTTTAGCACGCATTTTTACTCCAAGGAAGGCACTTTAGCAGGTGTTTTGACTCCCAAGAGGGCACTTTAGTGCACGTTTTGGCTCCCAACAGGGCACTTTAGTGCACGTTTTGACTCCCAAGAGGGCACTAGCATGAGTTCTGGCTCCTAAAAGGGCCCTTTAACACACATTTTGACCCCCAAAAGGGCATCTTAGTATGAGTTTTGGCTCCCAAGAGGGCACTTTACCATGCGTTTTTCAACAATTGGACCACGAGGGGGCGTGTGACTGCCTCCCCTGGCCCCCTCCTGTGCACACCACTGATCTGTAATAACACTTGTCATAAATCTTGAATACAACTTGATAACCAGCCTCTGTCTCTTTAAAGTATGTTCGGTTTAGCAGATTTTATCTCCAATGTCATTCAACATATAGTCCAAATTTAACATATGAGGTGAATTTATGTAAATGAAAGCTGTACTATGTTCTGAAATTTTCATTTCCAGTGTTTGTTTTCCTATTGCACACCATTCCAATGCCACCTACATTCACAGATGTCCGTAAACATTTCTAGTAAGAGTATATTCAGTAAATATACCTGATAGCAGTGCCAAGTATATGAAGTGTATATACGCATCATTATGCCACATGGTGAAGAATAAATAACCCTAAATATAGCCAAAACAAATGCTGCTATGAATGTTAATAACTTGGGGCATTAACAATATGTTATATATTAACATATCTAAAGATGAACACATACATAATTAGTTGACCAACCTTCAACATTGAAGCCAGTTGTCAAGGTGATTTCAGTGAAGTCAAAAAGGGAATGATGCTGTATACAAATTGTTTCATCCTAAACAAGTGTTGAAGAGATATTGTGTAAAAAACCTAGACAGATACAGCAAAATTAGAAGGACAAACAGACAGGACAGACACAACGCCGTGCCCACTGCTGGTACCATCTTGTGAAAATACTTGAAAAAATATATTTTCAACAACATACTAAGAAATGTATTTTAAATTATTATTACGATCCTCATTATCCTCATTGATTCTCTACAGAAGTTATTTTAGTAACAAAACCACTAAACTGAAATGTAAAAAAAATAAAAATTAAAAAGATGTAAAAAAAAATCCTTCCATCCCAGTGTGGATAAAAACATTTATTCATGGGAGAATCAGTATGAAGTTTGACCTTGAATTATTAGTGAAGTTGCAAAATGAATCAACATTGATACCGCTGCATAAAAAACACAGTTTCATTTTTATTTCATTGTGCTTTAAAGCAGGCGCATCTGAACAACATTGTTGGTATCATTATCACTGAACCGTTCAGCTAATGAATCCTGTTACAGCTGAACTGGACCCACAATAATAGTATTTTCCTCAGTGTGCATTCAGCTTAAGAGAATAATGCTATTAGTTCCAGTTTCAGGCTTTTTTTCTTCATTGGTTTTTGAGATATTGGGGCTTTGAAAAAAGAGGATGTGACTAATAATGACTGGGAAAGAAGATGAATCTAAAGAAAATAAAAGGTTTTTGTACATTGTTTAGGAGTGATAGGAGTAATGTGTTATTTTCTGACAGTATCTGAGATGGACAGATGGGAATATTTTCTGATATGTGGTGATCTGCAGTGGAATTATAACTTTAGTTTATAAATGTGGCAGAAAATTTTGTACTTTGTCATGCAACTACAAAAAGCCCATGTCATGAGATGGTTATTCTCACCAAAACTGTAAAAAAAAAGAGAAATAACCCAGGTCATTTTAGATTAAACATGTTGGTTATTACCTTGTGTTAATGGTCTTTCACTGGAAACAGGATCAGCTAGTTAGCCATGTTAGCTAGCATTAATATGGAAGTGCCTTCTCATACATGTAAATAACAGGTATCAGTCAGGTTACCAGCATCAGGAGGCATACATAACCAACATGCTTTACTGCTTCAACCAGGAGGTCAAACTCATTTGAGGTCAGGGGCCACATTTGGCCCAATAAGATCTCAAATGGGCTGAACCTGTAAAATAATTACAGTGGGAAAAAAAAAGAGAAAAATAAAGAAAAAGAAGTGTAGTTTTACCAATATACAGCCTGCTATTAAATGTTTTGTGTGTTTTTGTGTACTTATAGATTCATTATGATCTGTAAGTTGTAATTTAAATGTGGAAACAGGGGTGGGAGTTGATGAGAATTTAACTATTCCATTATCAGTTTTGCTTATCAATCCGATTCCTTATTGATTCTCTTATCGATTCTCATTGGGTGAGGGAATAAAACAGTACAAACAGGAGTGTTTGCATTAACTGTCTTATATTTCCATCTGCATAGAAAATATAACATATACAGTATGTACAAATAATAAGAACAGATGACACTCGGACCGGTACCAGATAGTCATATATGAGGCGGCAGTCAGGAATGTTAAGGGGGCACGTGCTGGTGACGGAAGCGGCGACGGGGGGTCACACCTTACAACCAAACAAAGTGAAAGTGAAACTTAAGACACGTTACTAATTCCTCTATGTCTCCTGCTGTTGTGCACCTCATTTTCCTTTTCCCTACCTTTGGAAACTTTTATTTTAGGGGGCAGGACATTTGTTGCCCCCTCCTCTAGAACCGGGCCTGGATGACACCCTGGTGTTTGCTCTGCTGCTAGATTCACAAGTGTCACTAATAGGGATGGGAATCGAGAACCGGTTCTTTTTGAGAACCGGTTTCCAGTAGCTTGATTCCTTGGAATCCTTTGCCTGCCTGCTTAACGATTCTGCTCATCAATTCTGCCTTCGTTGTGCATGCATGATGACGTCTCGTGTACACTGCATTGTTTTGGTCAGATCGTAGCCAACATGGCGTTGAGGCAGAAGTGGTCCAAACAGACCACACCAGGTCCAAACAGACCACACCAGGTCCACTGGAACACTGTCAAAGCTTCCATTTCTTCTAAAGGGTGGAATCCCTCCAATATCCTCAAACATTTGTCCACAGCATGTGATTCATTTACAGCAGGGGTCTCAAACTCCGGTCCTCGAGGGCCGGTATCCTGCATGTTTTAGTTGTTTCCCTCTTCCAGCACACCTGACGGTCGTTATCAGGCTTCTGCAGAGCTTGATGGTAGGCTTATCATTTGAATCAGGTGTGTTGGAAGAGGGATACATCTAAAACATGCAGGATAGTGGCCCTCGAGGACCGGAGTTTGAGACCCCTGATTTACAGGAATGTCACGTATTTGATTCATGACTTAGCAACGCTTGTGAATGTAGCGGCAGAGTAAATGCCAGGACGTCATCTGGGCCCAGTTCTGGTTCTGGTACGGGGCACAAATATCGTACCCCCTCAAATACAAGTTTCTGAAGGTAGGGGAAAGGAAATGAGGTGCACAACAACGGGAGACGAGCAGAGTTGAACCGGTTCCACGTTGTAGAAATGCAGCAGTAGAGGAATTAGTAAAGAGTCTGGAGTTTCACTTTCACTGTACGCGCCCCCCGCCCCACCCCCCAAACCTGGCCCGACGTCATCTGTTCTCATTATTTGTCCATACTGTATATGTTCTATTTTCTGTGCAGATGGAAATATAAAAGACAGTTAATGCAAACACACCCGTTTGTACTCTTTTATTCCTTCCCCCAGTGAGAATCAATAAGAGAGTCGATAAGGAATCAGATCGATAAGCAAAATCGATAATGGAATCGGAATTGTTAAATTCTTAGTGATTCCCATCCCTGGTCGCTAAGTAGCGTATCAAACATGTAACATTCCTACAAATGAATTGCATGCTGTGTGGGCAAATATTTCAGCATAATGGAGGGATTTCCACCTTTGAAGAGATGGAAGCTTTTCAAGGTTACAAGTTACAAGACCTGGTGTCGTCTTTTCACATGAAATATAGTCATACTTTGGAGCGTTCTGCCCCGATGCCATGTTGGCTACAGCCTAAACCAGAACAATGGAGCGTACGCATGCACAATGAAGGCGGAATTGATAAGCAGAATCATTAAGTGGCATGCAAAGGATTCCAAAGAACTGAGCTACTGTTAACCGGTTCTCAAAAAGAGCCGGTTCTCCATTCCCAACCCTATGTGTAAATGATAAACTGTGGCATGAAACTGCAAAAACTGCACTTATCTTTCTTAAGACACTTGCACATGTTATTCCCATTTTTAAAGGGTCCTTTCTGATGTAAACATTTTCATAATGTAGTTTTACGTTTTCGCTTTAAAACAAAAAAAGTTTGGAGTTTACAGTATTTATAGTTTATTACCACCGCCAGGAGGTATTGTAATCACTTTGCTCTGTGTGTTTGTTTTTGGTAGCATCTTTAGTGTAAAACTCTTCCACCCATCTTTCCCAAATCTTCCCCACAGATAGGCCTCGGCCCTGGGACCAACCCATTAAATTTTGGTCCCAGTAGGCCAAAGTTCAAGGTCACAGCAAGGTCACAACATCTACAATTTTCCATCTGTCATCATTGAGCAATTTTCAAAAATTCATAAAAAATTCAAAACGACTCCAATTAGCCTCCACTTGGATCCACCTGTAGCTTAGAACAATATCTTGTATCTGGCTCAAAATTGTCCCCATCCACTGTGGAATGTGGACTCTGTGGACATTTACATTTAACACTGAAAATCCCATTTATGACACATTTTTTATTAGAACTCAACAAATATTGACTGGAATTGAATCTAATTGGACAGACACATGACTGGTACCAAGCTTCAACTTTTTCTGCTGAATGGAACAACCTGGAAACTGTTGAATTTAAACAGAAATAGTCGATCCACACATGCACACCGTTCAGGGTGCTAGGCGGAGGTTTGTGTTCTGAACACTTATGTAATTATTTTACAGGTCTGACCCACTTTAGATCATATTGAGCTAAAATGATTTTACCATCATTGACTGTTAATACCTTCAGTGAAATTTGTGCACTTCACAAATCCATCGCACTGGGCTGGTTTTGTCCCCAGGCCGTATGTTTGACACCTGTGGCTTAAACCTAAAATACTCCCAGTCACTGAGGTGTAAACTGGGCCCTGTGGTGCGAAAGTCCAGAGTAAATCCACCATCCACCACCTTCCTGCCTGTTGAACAAAGAGCCGTGAATTCCCTGAACCATCAGTGACAAATTATTTCCTGTGCAACAAAATCAAGCCACTGATTATGTAGCAAAATGTACCGCTGGAGGCATTCTGTTTAGAACAAAACAGAACTGGATTTGCTTTTTTTTAGTCAGAGGAGTGATTTGTGAAACACTGAGTTGTGGAGAATTGGCAGCTATTTTATTCTCGGTGACTGGTTTGGGATGTAATAAATTAATGAAAAGAAAACAAATAAAAGTGTTGAGTGAACACATTGGCTGCTCTTTTCCTTCTCGCTGACTGAATCGGAGCGTTGGTGTGTTGCTTCTCCTACTGTGAATGACACAGGGAATAGATGTTCACTCCCAGGAGCCTTTAGTCACCTGCTGTTATTGAACTAGGAAGGAAATTGAACACCTTAACCCCACAGAGCTGCACTGGTACAAGCCAGTGAGCCATCTGTATGTGCTCTATGGGTTTTACAGTTTCCATTTGTTACACTGCAATTCACATCGTCCAGCGCTGTAGAGAAGGTAAGTTTGTACAGCAGCAGAAGAAGCAATCCTCTGTGAAGCTCAACTCATCAATCTTTGATTTCTTTGAGTCTTCACAACATGGTTGAAACACCAGGAAGACTCTAACACAATTTGTCCTCTCCTCTGTAGGAGTCACTTCTAATCCAGTTAGACAACAGGGAACAGGAGACAATAAAACCCAGCTCCTAATGTACTTTGGTCACTGACACTGCACTCAGTCGCTGGAAGGAACAGTTGAAGTGAGGATAGAAAAAAAAAAAGAGATAAAAGGAAATGAAGTAAATAAGGATATCCTCACAGCAAACAAAGGATTTGACGCTGAGTGCTGAGAGTAAAGGAACGACAGTATTTGATTTGTGCATGTATGTGGGGATGTCAGCATTTAAACCACTTTCTTTTCAATTAATACGTTTATCACTGGAAAAATGGACTGGGTGCCAATCTGCTGCAAACAAAGCAAACACAATAAAACAGAAGAAAGCCTCCACTTCAGCACTAAGATGAACAGTGACGAATGACAGGGCACTGAGCAGCATTAGAGATTCTAATGTGTACCTGAGGTGGAACAAGTCACTGACTGCAGTTACTCTGTTAATCTACCGGGCTTATGTTTAAGATATGGCTGCTGGAAGTATGCTGAGCCACAGCTGAACTGAAGAATGAGTATAAATAGATATAGACTGCACTGTGACTGGAATCCAAGATCAGCCATTCAGGTACTTATTAAACAGGGTTAGAAATAATAAGGGATCCAGGAGATGTGGTCAAAGCATTTAAGACTGTGATCCAACATCCACCCATCCTCCAGTCCAACAGTTATATTAATCATGAATAAAGGGATTCATGTGTATGTGGCACTGATATTCTAAACCAGGGCTGTCAAACTCATTTTAGTTCAGGAGCCACATTCAGTCCAATATGAACTTAAAGCTGCGGGAGACTTTCGTCACCAATTTTTCGTCACATCTGTCCATCCTCAGTCATATCGTCAGTATCATGAATCTGTCCGTCTGTCTGTCATTACTCAGCCCTCACGGTGAACAGTTTCAAAGTGTCATCCAACATAAATGAACCATGTGTTTACAAACAGAGCCAGGAGGGAACTCGGGCATCTGAGGAATTTTGTCGCAACGTGCATTGTGGGAAGTGGAGGTTCACACAGCCGCCTGGCAGAGGCAGCGGCAGTGCACCCATGTGATATTATATGGATGAAACAAACACGATAAGGAAACGGCTGGAGCTCCGCTTCCCTCCAGCCATTCAACCGTTTCTGCGTCATGTTTGTTTCATCCATATGTAAGGTAGTGTATATGTTACACCAGTAGATGGCGCTATTACACCTTTGGTTTCATCTTGAACTCCCGTTTCTGTAGCGCTTTTTTGGTCTTTCTGGTGCCCCGTAGGGTTGGTACCGGTAGTTTATGGTGCCATGTTTTCTTTAGTGCACTGTATCACCCTGCGGGTAAGCCATGTTAGTTTGCACTGACTGTTTGGAACATAAAACTGTCGAAGGTTTAGCTTTTACTTATGGTGTTGTACCTGTGCTTTGTTAGGTAAAAACACTGAGGTAGTGCACTGTATCACCCTGCAGATGAGCATTGACAAAATAAACGGTCCCGCCACATTTTTGAACGTCTCTCTTTCTTGTTTACTTACGGACTGCACCCCCGCTAGCATCCCTTAAACACACACACAACGCAGAGCCACGTAGCTGTGGCGGTGTATGAAACCCAGACCGTGGGACAGGCAGAGGTAGGCTGCATATATATTATCATGGGTGTGCTGCCGCTGCCAGGCGGCTGTGCGAACCTCCACTTCCCACAATGCACACTGCGACAAAACTCCCGAGATGCCTGAGTTCCCTCCTGACTCTGTTTGTAAACACATGGTTTGTTTATGGTGGATGACAGTTTGAAACTGTTCACCGTGAGGGAAGAGATTCAGGTGAGTAATGACAGACAGACGGACAGATTCATGATACTGAGGATATGACTGAGGATGGACAGATTTGATGAAAAATTGGTGATGAAAGTCTCCCGCAGCTTTGAGTGGGCCAGACCAGTAAAATAATAACAATGAAAAATAAAAAAAGTACTTTATGAAAGTGTTCACAGCTATGAAGTTCCCTTAAAATGTGAATAACATGAACCTGAAAGCTTATTTTTGTATCGATCCAGCTGATGTCAGCATATCAGTTGCCTCTATATATGTGGCAAGTCTGAAGTACACTGAAACAAAATTAATGTTTTTATAGACATTTGAAATTTGCCCATTATGAGTAAATGGGAGAAAAAAAAGATTTAAAAAAGTCATTAAAAATTTGAACTAGGACCTACTTTTCCCAAAATGTAAACACATCTGTTGTGGGTAACTGACTATCTATAAACCCAGTTTGGTATAAATTCAACCAATAGTTTTGCTGCTAGAGTGTTAACAAATAAAGAAACAAACAAACCAAACCATAAACAATAGCTCTTGCCTCCCCATCGGGTGGTGGGATAATAATCTATAAAAAATGACAACTACAAATTTATCTCTTTGTTTTAGTGCAAAAATGTCAAATTATATGAAAAACAAAATATCCTTTCGCGAAAAAAATGAACAACCTGAAATGGCTCAATATAAGTCATTATGTCTCAATATTCTGAAATGTTTTGTGTTTTTGTCGACCCACTGTTATCTGTAAATTGTACTGCACATGTGTAAATGATAACCTGAGGCAGGATATTGTTCAAATTGCATTTATTCTTCTTTAAAAAATTTCAGGTTGTTCCTTTTATTTTCATTATTCATCATGTCATTTTACTTTTTCACTCCAAAACATTCAGAAAAGTTTGAAGTCAATATTTATATATTATTATTTTGTCTAGCCCCTTTGAAATCATATTGGATTGAATTTGGCCCCTGAATTAAAATGAGTTTGACACCCCTCCTGTTCTAAACACTCTGTACTCCTAATAATTTCAGGTCATTTTTTTTTTTTTTTTAGCATCTCGGACACAGGTGTCAAACACGCGGCCCGGGGGCCAAAACTGGCCCGCCCAAGGTTCCAATCCAGCCCACGGGATGAATTTGCAAAGTGCAGAAGATATTAACAGTCAAGGGTGTCAAACTCAAAAATAGTAGCATAATAACCAAGAATTAATGACTCCAAATTTTCTTCTTGGTTTAATGTGGAAAAAAAAAAAACCCATTATGCCTCTAAATAATGGCAAGACCATTTTTTTCCTCTTTGATTTATTGCAAAGAACATTAAATTCTGATATCCTTTAATAATAAAACATCAATAACCTGAACAAATATGAACAATCTGAAATGTCTAAAGAAAAATAAGTGCAATTTTAACAATATTCTGCCTGTTTTGTGCCTTAGCAGATCTGATCTGTAACGCACATGTAGAAATCATAAGTAGAGGCACAATATTGATCAAGTTTTTCTAATTTTTCTTCAGAAATTTCATTTTTTTCAGGTAATTCACATCCTTTTTGTTTGGATAGTTTGAAAAATGTAAATATTTTTCATAACTTAATGTTATTTTTAGCATTAAAAAAATTTTGTCATTATTTATAGGCTACTATGCCATTATTTGACTGGTCCAGTCCACTGGAGATGAAATTGGGCTGAATGTGGCTCCTGAAAGAACATGAGTTTGACAGCCCTGATCTGAGAATGTAAATACTACATATAGCCTTTAATCATAGTATCCTGGGCTCCATGCAAACAGAAATATTAGTAGAATATTCAGTAACACTTTATAATAAGTCCACACTATGAAACATTAGTTCAGCATTAACAAACCCTGAATTCATCATTTATAAAGCATGTTTCTGACATGAATACTCATTAATATATGGTTTATAAACACAGTTATAATGGGTAAACTCATCATTAATAAGCTCATCTACAATGTGCTTAATGATTGTATTTTCATACTTTATAAAATATGGATTCAGCATTTAAACATATAGTATTGCATCACTTACAAACCAGTTCTGATGTGCATTTGTGCTCACACATACACTATTCACACATGGACTAATGGTCGGTGAACATGTTAATGGGTATTTTACACTAAATCACACGTTTATTTTCCAACAGATGTCTTATAAACAGTTATTAATACAGGAATTCATTATTTCAGGTAGTTCTAAAGCACTTATTACTCATTAATTAAGTATATGGTGTGAGCTCATCTAAAGTGTGAACTATCTGTGACATCTAAAGCATTTACAAATGACATTTAAAGATTGGAAATGTCTAAACACTCACAAAAGTCTGAGTTATTCTAACAAAGGAAAGACACAACACATGGGATTATTAAAACAAACTGCATGACTGAATGATGAAGGATTAGTAGAACAGTTATAACTGTGTTTATAAACTATATACTAATGAGTATTCATGTCAGAAATATGTTTTATAAATGATGACTTCAGTATTTGTTAATCCATAATGAATGTTCTTATTAATGACGAGTAAAACCAATATAACTGTGCTTATAAACCATATATGAATGAGTATTCAAGTCAGACATATGTTTTATAAATGATGACTTCAGTATTTGTTAATGCTTAACTAATGCTTCATAGTGTGGACTTCTTATAAAGTGTTACTGAGTATTCCTTCACACTTAGCATGTAAACAGCTCAATAGGAATAATGTCATTTTCAGAGGAGGGGAACAAACAGAACATGGTGTGCATGTAAATGTACTCACTGGTCAAAATCTCCTGTTTCCTTGGAAAACATCCAGAATGTTAAACTCAAACCACCAATCACACCATCGACTTTTCACACGGACAAACACCTGCTGCTTTTCAACCAGCAATCATAGATTCTGCAGCACAAGGGCAGCGCTCTGTTGTTTTAGAAAACAAAGGATGTCATCTTCGGTGGAAGGAGAGCAAGATAACAGACGAACAAAAGAGGAAGAGGATGAGCAAGAGGAGCCGCAACATTAAACCGTCCTTCCTCTGCTGCGAAAAAACAAAGGAGGCAGTCATTTCATTTTTCCTCACATGCATAAATTGTATTTTCTTCTTCTGTTCCTTGTTCAAATCCGACTGCGATGCTGACATGTGTACAGGATTTCAGAAAAAGAATAAGAGTAAAAATCACATTCTTCTATTTGTGTGTTTTATTGCAGCATGACTGAAAATGTAACACACCTCAATTATTTTTTTGTTTGTTTTTTAAAAAAATCCCTATTGATTAGATGGTGTGTATCAGTGGTGGGCAAAACTCCATCTGAGGAGCCAGAACCGTGTACTGAAAGCAACGTTTGTTTTTGCAGGAGACCTGTAGTGATTTGGGTTCCTTTTATGTGAGTTTTTGCACTTAGAGTTTATAAGAAAAGATTCACACTTTCAGAAAGTGAAACGAGGACTGGTTTAAAAACAAAAGCAGTTTTTCAGACTTTGTGTGGGATGCAGAGGGGATTATATGATTTTTTTGTTCAAAAACAGCAAGAACCAACAAGGGAGTTGAGCTGAGTTCTACAGCGCTGACAGTTTTGAATGTCATAAATCTAATTTGGCTGAAAGTGCCTCATAATATGCATGAATACAGTCTTCAAGAAACAATAGACTCAGCCACCTGGATGACGGACAAAATGTCAACTATAAAAAAAAAAGAACATCTGAAATAAAAACAGCATTGTTTTCTGCATTAATATTTCAATTAACCTTCAAATATTCCATTATCTATCTATCTATCTATCTATCTATCTATCTATCTATCTATCTATCTATCTATCTATCTATCTATCTATCTATCTATCTATCTATCTATCTATCTATCTATCTATCGTTCTATCGTTCTATCTATCGTTCTATCTATCGTTCTATCGTTCTATCATTCTATCTATCGTTCTATGGTTCTATGGTTCTATCATTCTATCTATCGTTCTATCTATCTATTGTTCTATCTCTCTCTCTCTCTCTCTACTAATACATAACTCCATGTACTGTGAACATACTGGATATACTGTCTAATGTAATGACTGAGTTTTCCTTTCAGAAACAGGTCATATCACAGAGCTTTTTTAGTCTTAAGATACAAAACTATGAATTCAGCTTCAAGGTACTTGAGTATAATTGTGCAAATATTTTATTTTCATTTTCTTTTATAGAAAAAAATCGACAGAAAAGAGAACAAGGTCTGTTTTTTATATTCAGATATGTAAGGTTACCAAAGAAGATGAGATGTGCTACAACTGTAAAACAAACAAACAAACAAAAAAAACAACCCTAAAACCCCCCAAAAAACAAACAAACAAAAACAAACAAACAGGGAAATATTTGTACTTTCTACACACATATATACCATGCCCCCATTACCTACCTACCTTCCAAGAAAAGTTAATTACTGTCATTTCTTAAGATTCTTAAATTGAGAAGTTGTGCAAGTGGTTTCAGTCTTAAATAAAATAAAGAAAACAATCTGGATCATTTGGGATAATTTGCAAAATATCACCATCCCTTGTTACTAGTAAAATTTGGCTTGATATTAGCTGGAAAGTTGGATATATATTTTTAAAATAAGAACATTTTTCTCGTGTAAAATTTTCTTGGCAAGCTTTTGTTCTATTTAGATAATGCTGGTATTTTCCATCTTACCCAGGGACAACAGTGAAAAATAGCTTTTTGCTAATACTGGCACATTTACAGAAATGTTCATTAATGTGTACTGTCCCTGCTAAATAAAATTACATAAATAAATAAACTAGAAGCACTCGGAGAGCGCAGACCTCCGCCAAGGCTGATCAGTGGCCCCCCCTGTGGGCCCCCCCACGCCAAGGAGGTTATGTTTTTGCCAGGGTTTGTTGGTTTGTCTGTCTGTCTGTATGTCTGTCCGTTAGTGTGCAACATAACTCAAAAAGTTACGGACAGATTTTGATGAAATTTTCAGGGTTTGCTGGAAATGGGCCCCCCCCGTGGGCCCCCCCACCCCCGATCACCACCAAAATTTAATCATTTCTTCCTTATCCCATTTCCAACAAACCCTGAAAATTTCATCAAAATCTGTCCATAACATTTTGAGTTATGTTGCACACTAACGGACAGACAAACAAACAGACAAACAAACAGACAAACAAACAAACAAACAGACAGACAAACAAACAAACCCTGGCAAAAACATAACCTCCTTGGCGGAGGTAATAAATACATACATACATACATACATACATACATACATACATAAGAAAAATGTTCTAGAAATAAGTCTTTTTTTCCCTCTTTTTTAGAATCTTTTTTGCAGTGCACATACCCACCCATCTATTCCAAATCATTACATATAGTATAAAATTATAAGGAAAGTTGTATATAATACACTACAGCAAATTGTATACTCACTGCCTCATTGCTGAAAATGTTAGAGGGCACAGGTATGAGCTCAGTTTCCAAACAGTATAAACTAAAAAACATTCCGTTTAGTGTTTATCAGAATCTTGATTTCAAATATAACTAGTAAACGTAATGAAGTTTGTTCCACCAAGATACAGCGTGTCATGTTCTTAATTCATGTTGGAACACCTTTTTGCACAGCCTTAGTCATTAGTATCAGCTCTTAAATGTAGACGAGCTATTCTAGCATCAACCCTAATTAACCAGGTTCCAGGAACGGCTTCTATATCATCCACCTATCATCACCTGAACCTACTGAAGACTCACACCTCTAATAAGAACCTACTGTGGAATGTTTATTTGCTCTCCTTTAACTCTGAAAACCCTAAACAACTAATGGCAACCAAAAGCATCTGCTGATATGAAATGTTTAATAACCTTTGACCATTAATGCTAGAAATATATTAAAAGAATCGAAGTAAAATTCAGTTTCTCAGATTGTTAGTACCATCAGATATTCAGAGGCTCTATAGTGAACATGGAAACACCATCGTCTTCTGCAACATTGATTCACCAGTAAAACCCGCGTAATTTGACAAATAAGTGCTTGTACACACCTGTATTATGTACAATAAATCTGTTTTTCCTTAAATTTTCTCTATTTTGACATGTTAACGATTGAATTTACCTGAGCCTTCATGAACTTCAGCATCCATCCATCCATCCATCCTGGAGATGTCGCCAGTTGAACTTGAACATGATCAGAAAATTAAACAGAAAAGCATACCTGATTTACACTGAAAAATACAAAATGCAAAGGGTTACATTAAAAAACATGGATGAATCTGTTAGGAAAAGGTAAATGAGGTGAAAAATTCCTTCAGAAGTCACAAAAGCAGTTCTAGGACTTTAAGTACAGGTGGGTACGTGGGCCAATCCAGGCTGTGGGATGAATTTACAAAGTGTGCACTACTGCACCAAAGATATGAATACAGAGTGTCAAACTCATTTGAGTTCAGGGGCCACATACAGACCAATGTGATCGCAAAAAAATAAGATCATAATAACCGATAGATAATGACTCCGAATTGTCTTGTTTAATGTAAAAAAAAAAACATATTACATTATGTCATTACATAATGACAAGTCCAATTTTGTGTCTTTGTTTTAGGGCAAAAAAAAAAAAACATTAAACAAGTGGTGCCAGCCACAACAAGCCCCGCCCCTCACACGTGTTGTATCTTATTTTGTCATCAGTCCAGCTGATGTCATCATGTCTATGCATGTGCTGATGTCAGTATATCAGTTGTCTCTATATTACGTGCCAATTTTGAAGTAAATTGAAACAAAATTGATGTTTTATAGACATTTTCAATTCGACCCATTATAAGTAAATGGGAGAAAAAAAAGATTTAAAAATTCATAAAAAAATTTTAACTTTGACCTACTTTTCCAAAAATGTCACCACATCTATTCTGGGTCACTGGCAATCTATAAACGCAGTTTGGTATGAATTCAACCTATAGTTTTGCTGCTACAGACATGTGAAATTTTGCCCATTATAAGTAAATGAGAAAAAAAAAGATTTAAAAATTCATAAAAAATTCAAACTTTGACCAAAATGTAATCAGATCTATTCTGGGTCACTGGTAATCTATAAACCGAATTTGGCACGAATTCTACCAATAGTTTTGCTGCTAGAGTGTTAACAAACAAAGAAATGAACAAATTGAACCAAAAACAATACCCCTTCAGAAGTTAGGGTAATTATGAAAATATTTACATTAAAAACTATCCTTTAACAATAAAATGTGAATAACCTGAACAAATATGAACATGAAATTTCTTAAGAAAAGTAAGTGCAATTTTAACAATATTCAGCCTGTTACTAAATGCTCTGATTCATAATGCACATCTATAGCAATAAGCTGAGGGCATAGTATTGTTAAAACTGCACTTACTTTTCTTAAAAAGTTTCAGTTTTTCAGGTTATTCACATCTTTTTTTGTTTGGATAATTTGTAATTTTTTTTTTTTCAAGTAACAAGTTACTACATTACAATAGGAGGGCTAGTGTTATTTATGGTTAAGTGTTTTTTTTAATTGTTGCTGTGGTTGTTGTTACCTCCGTCAGGGGGTATTGTGATCGCTTTGCTTTGTGTGTTTGCATGTTTGTTTGTTAGCAAGATAACTCAAAAATTTATGGACGGATTTTCATGAAATTTTCAGGAAATGTTGATACTGGCACAAGGAAGAAATTATTAAATTTTGGTGGTGATCGGAGGTGGGGTGGGGGACAGATGTGTCTTGGAGGAGGTCTGCGCTTTCCGAGTGCTTTTCTTGTTATTTATTTTTCGATATCGGGTGGAGAGAAAGCCAGGGCACTGTGTTTCATTGCCACGGTACTTGTACCCTGAATGCACATGACAAATAAACTTGGAACTAAATGTAAATACTTTTTTTTGGGCACTAAAACGCTCTTATTTTACTGCTCCGACTGACTCAAGATGAAACTGAAAGAAAATGAGTTTGACCTCGCTGTTAAAGGGTTAATGATACGGCACTGAAAGGTCACTCGAGTCCACGGAAATAATACGAACAAACAATTCAAGAGTAGACTAACTGTTGTTGGCTCACAGTGGAAACAGATCCGAAGAAAATGAGTATATGTTGGTGAAAATGGGTGATGAGACTCATTAGTGGGATTATTTAGTGCATGTGGCCTGTTTCCCTTCAGCCACTGTGCCTGGTACAGAGCTGCTATTTCCAGTTTACCCTGTGAAACCCTTCTAAATGCCGTCTTCACTCAGAACCCCAATTACATTTGCCCATGAATTATTCATTATTTACAGCCCTGCTATTACACCAGCCACATGAGTGCGTGTTGAGGTCACTGTTGTTTTCAAAGACAGTAAGTACATCAAGCCCCCCTAATTACTTCTAGAATAAATAAGCGGCACAAGCTTGGCTCGACTTCATAACATGCTGCTGTTTTCTTTTGCTTTTTTTTTTTTAATATGATATTGTGTGTTTTGAAAATCCACTCTGTCTTCCATCCATTATCTAAGAAAGCAGGAGACAAATAAGAATCGGAACAGTAAAAAAAACACAGTGTGCGTTTAGTTAACTTAATGAAGCTCCGACACAATCAGTCCTCATGATTTACATGCACCAAAATAGGATGAAACAGGCTGAAATATCTTTATGTTAAACAGCGTTAAGTAACTCTAAATAACAATCTTGTAAGAGAACTGTATCCATGGATGGAAAAGCTTTACAAAAGGCTTTAATGGTGATTTATTTTTGTCCATTACTGAGCCTCTAGGGATGAGCTATGTAGGTATACCAGGCAAACTGTTCCCTGGACGGCTGTAAAAGCTGCACTCCCAGGCATTTGAAGCCAATTATTACACTTAAAATATTGCTCAAACCCCAATTAAAAACTTTTAGACTCTCTGCATGCCCTATTTATTTCCCTGTTAATCCTGTTAGGGCGCTGGAAAAATAAAAGTGAATAAGCGAAAATCAAGATTTTCCCCTCAGAAAGACTAAGGTCAGACGAGTATATAATAGCACATAATGAAAAACTCAAATAAACCATCTCCTGCAACTCCTTCTAGTCGACTCAGACACTTGTCCGAAAATTGCACAAATACAATCAAAACAACTCCAAACCTGTAATCACGCTTCTTTTCTGAAATCATTTGTCTTTTTATTCATCGATAAAAATATACACCAGGGAAATAAAAGGCTTCATATCGTCCATCTTGGTGATTATTCTCCACTCAGCGTCCTCATTTGTTTCCACTCATAAAAGATCTTCGGTGATGTCAGCCCAGTAAGAAAAAAAAAATGCATACAAATTTCCATAGATTCACAGAAGTTTGGCGAGGTTACCAGGAGAGCAGCGGACGGAAAACAGGGGGCACGAAAATGTGTCAGATGTCACATTTGGCAGTTACCGTTACCCGTTCCTCTTGTACCGGCGAAAGTCTAGAAGTCCACGTTATCCACAACTGTTTCAACGACAGGTTTAGAACAGAAATTGTAGCCATTGACACGTTAAAAAAAGAAAAGAAAAATAAAAGATGTGATAATATCATAGAAAAATAAAATATTTCAGGCAGACTGGAGACTTTTCACAAACACAAGCTTTTCCAGTTCGTAATCAAATGTTTTAAACCCAGTGATGAAAGTGAGGAAAGAAAAAAAGACCCTGAACTTTTCTGAATGACTTCAATGAGTAACAAACCTGGTTTACTTGTCTTCCAGACGTACTGCGACAGAAAATCGCCATTTCTCTCGGTTTCCTGGAGCCAGGTCCACTTGAACTTATGTTGGATTCCTGCCTCACACTCCAGTTCGTCCCCACGCTGAAGGAGCAGGAATTCTGACTTTATTTCACACAGTATTTAGACCAAACACACTGGCGGTAAAATACTCAAAGCGAATCCGCCATCTTGTCTCCAGAGACACGGAACGGACCGTGTGTCATCAACGGACCAATCAGAGCCGTCGATACAAGTTCCGCGTTGTAAACAAGCATCTCATTGGTCGAGACGAATGGAAAAGAAAGCAATATGGCCGCGCCCATGAGACGGACCCAAATAAACATAATTTACACTTTTCGGAGCGATTTATGCCTAATTTTCTGGCTGAAATGTTGCCAAACCAGATGGAAATGATCCGGACACGTTTAATTTACCGGAACATATGCTCAGTTTTCAGAAAAAAAACAGATTTCTGGCAAAAACCGGAACAGTTTCATCACTGTAAACCACAGGTGTCAAACATGTGGCTCGGGGGCCAAATCCAGCCCGCAAAAGGGTCCAGTCCGGCCCATAGGATGAATTACACTGAAAACATTAACAATCAATGGTGTAAAAATCATTTTAATTCAGGTTCCAAATACAGACCAATTAGATCTCAACTGAGTCAGATCAGTAAAATATTATCATAATAACTTATAAATAATGACAACTGCAGATTTTAACTTTGTTTTAGTGGAAAAAAGTACAATAACATGAAAATGTTTATGTTAATAAACTATCCTTTTACAAAAAATGTGAATAACCTGAACAAATATGAACAACGTGAAATGCCTTAAGAGAAGTAAATGCAGTTTTACCAATATTCTGATTGTTATTAAGTGTTTTGTGTATTTGTAATTGTAATGTAAGTTGTAATGCACGTGTGTAAATGATAATCTGATAAACTGAGGCAGAATATTGTTCAAATTGCACTTGTTTTTCTTAAGACATTTCAAGTTGTTCATGTTTTTCAGATTTTTAAGGAAACATTGTAGATGTAAACATGATCATAATGTAATTTTACTTTTTTCACTGGTATTATTTTACTGGTCTGGCCCACTGGAGATCATGCTGGGATGAACGTGGCCCCTGAACTAAAATTAATTCGACAGCTCTGTTTTAAACGATCCTTCCTAATATTCTGTTGGTTTGACCTTTTCATAATCAACAATGCAAAACCTGCTGAAACTGACACTGCAGAAAATAACAATTTTCGGTAAGTTTCACTGGACATAATCCATGGTTCTTGCAAGATTCTGTGCCTTGGGGTTTCGGGGGGGTGCCTACCTTATTGTCAGAAGGCCCGTTAGCCAGAAAATTAGTTTGGATTTAGTTCATAAATCTAACCCTTTTCTGACTGACGGGCCTTCTGACTAGTGGTGGGCGGATCGATCCAAATATCGATAGCATCAAGTATCAGATCGATACTTGCCTGGTGAGATCGGTACTTTAGTTTCAGTTTTTCTCTTCTATGCATAGTGGTATACCATGTGGTTATATTCTATTTTCAGGCTAAAAATGAGACAACTGCAAGCTGAATAATTTGTAAAAAGCCTATAAGGTACAGATAATTTAGATTTAATTTTTGTATTGCAGTTTCTGAGCACTACCTGAAAAAAATGATTTGTTTTAATTTGTTTTCCGGTGATCATTTTGTGCGCTTTGTTAATTTAAGAAAAAAATTCCAGACATGACAATGTATGGGGGAAAATGTTTTGTTACTGTTCTATTATTTCTGAAAAAAAAAAAAAAAAAACTTATTTTGATAAAGTATTTTCTATTTACTTTTAAACTTTGCCCTGATTCTGTCCTGGATTTTAACTATTTTAATAATAAAAAAAGGAAACATCGCAAAACACTTTAAGGTCATGAAAATTAATTGGCATTTAGCAATTTGGATTATGCATCCACCTTAATTGTTGAAACATATCGGTATCGGCGATACAGGCCCTTTATTTACTTGGTATTGGATTGA
Source organism: Sphaeramia orbicularis (assembly GCF_902148855.1). Classification (NCBI taxonomy): domain Eukaryota; kingdom Metazoa; phylum Chordata; class Actinopteri; order Kurtiformes; family Apogonidae; genus Sphaeramia; species Sphaeramia orbicularis. The sequence continues at coordinate 50,780,346 of NC_043973.1, read as the reverse complement.
TACAAAAATATGCAGTATCGCACACCACTACTTCTGACAAAAGGGTGCCACCCTTCGGGGAGTGTCAAAAATGTGTCACAATATCACAGCCGCTGTTGGATGTGTAATAGTGAATATTAAACACAATGGAACTTAAGAGAAAAACATGAAACATTCATGTTGCAGAGTTTTCAATCAGCTGTTTGTCAATAATATATTATAGAATTCAGATCTGGGTTGAGATGAAAGCTGGCATTGATGTTTCAGTGTCAGGACATGTTAGCAATGTTTCCAACTTAATAATATGCAGCTGAAAAGAGATCCTTAGATTATAGATAAAGGGCTTGGATAAAATGATTATTTTATAGCCTTCAACAGTGCAACCAGAAAAAGAGAAGAAAAAATAAGCAGACCTCAGTAGAGTTAACTAAGAATAGCTGTACATTTGTCTCTGTCCGCTTTGACTGATGAAGACAAATACCAAAATGTAAGTCTAGTTCTCACGATAAAGTGATGGAAAATCAATTGCTGCACTCCACTCTTTCTGTATTTAACGATAGATAAAGAGGTTTATCTTGCTCAATTGAAATGTATAATAGAGTGTCATCGGCGTACTTGAAAAGATTAATGATATTTTGCCTCATTTTGTGGCTCAGTGAAAGTTTGTGTTCTGATGTCTTTATCTAAGTGGTGGTTGAGGTTTCTCTAGGGACACTAGAATATCTTTAAATAGTTTTTGGGATTGTTTTTACTTTGCATTTCCATGTTTTACTTTTATGGATATAATTGCTTTTGTATTTGTTTTTGTGCTTGTTAATATAAAGCTTATTGAAGTGAGACTCTGAAAACCAAATTGTTTCCTTCTGTGTTGTTTCTTGGTGTCCTTGCTGTTCTTTTTTTAAAATGTGCAAACAAATCAATACCAAATAAAATAAATATGGTTTGTTTCGGTGTCAGGGAAAAAGACTATTTCCTTTTAATGGTCACTGTTAATCTTTACAGATCGGTGGTTTGTAGCCTCAGAGCATGTTCCTGAAAGTAGAATCTGGTTTAGCTGTCCTTATAAAAGTGGTCAGTTGAGTCTCCTGTGTATAAATCACACCTTGAAAGTGAAGGCTGACTTCTTGCTTTTTACAGAATTTGTACGTAAGAAAAATGAATCTGTTTCCAAATCAATGCTCAGGTGAATTCTTTGGCCTTGTCTCAAGTTTTTTTTTTTCTAATTTGTGTGCTTTCCAGGTTGGAACATCAGAGGTTTTCGACCCGGTCACCAGAATAAATTGTAACCTTTGTACATTCCTGCCAACTGCAAATATGAATAATATCAATGTTATTAGAAATATAAGGATCTGCCACTTTTTATTATTTCCTCACAAAGCAGGAAGCAGATTGGATAGTAGCCACCAGAAACTGGAATTTGGTTCTGATGACCATTAGTTTTTGGGTTTAGGCTATAAAGGTGCTTTGGTTGGATCCAGTCCTTATTCACCCCTGTAGTTTTGACCAGAATATTATGAAAATTTAGAGTGTGAGGTGTAAATATTGAAAGAACTTAGATTTAAGGAAAGATCCAATGTCAAACCACAATGTTTTAACCTTTACCACACCTAAAAATGTAATGTGCACCATGATGCTAACTCCACTGACTAGTGAAACATTCATGGATCAATGAGAAATAAGTTTTCCTTGTGACAAAATGAAGGCACAGACTACATTTGTTTGCAAAACTGAAAGTGGAATGGAAAAAAATATAATTGGCAATGCAGTTTCGTTACAGATAAACGGCATTTCTGTTGTGTTTTTAGGGCTGTTTATAAAATCTTTGTGGTTTTTCTGAATTAGACCAAGCCTTGGTTATCTTTAAACCTAACCATGCGCTGTCAATATCTCAACATAATAATAAAATGTATAGTAATAGTTGTTATTATATCTTTTTTTTCCTCAAAATGCCATTGTCTATCAGTAGAATCCATATGAGACATATCTTGACTGAGCTTATATATGTTGTCGTGTTTGGCAGAAATATACAATGGCATCATTTTGATGACCTGGTTGTTTGTTTTGCTCATTATTTCTGGGTATCATTTCAATCATGGTCAGCATAAAAGTTCCTCTTCTGAAAAACAAACTTTAGTCGAGCCAAACAATGAGTGGTGACCTTGGTCTTGAACCCTGTGAAACCATATTCAAAACTCATTTGGTATTTATCTCCAGGTTTGCTCGCCAGTGTTTTGACATGCCTAGAATTTCAGCAACAATGTGGATTAAGACCAGAGTCTTATTTGCCATGGCTGGATGTACCTTTTTCACAAACGCACCTAACAAGCAGAGCAGAGGGAGCAAACTGTATGCAAATGGACCAGGCATTTTAAAACACTAGTTGTCTCCTAATTTGCATCTTGTCCCTCACTCTAACACCTGATACCCCCCCCACAGCCTCCTATGTGTTTTTTCTCTCCTGTTACATATAAATGGCTTTTCTTATCCTCTGATTTCACATATCACATGTGTAATTATGCATTTTTGTACCTTGGTTTCACCGGCACATGTAAAAGCATTCTGCTTCAGGAAATCTGGCCCAAGGTGTTTTTTTTAACAAAAAAAGAAAAGGAAAAACCCTCTGATGGTTGTCCTTTAAGAGTCAGGGATAACCTGGTCTGTAGCCAGCTGCTCTCCGATAATTTGTTCCAGAGTTTGCCTCTCTGGCTCCCAGTCTTCCAGGTCAGCATAATTTAACTCAGGGAAAGCAGCGGTCAGCCCTAGAGAGCTGACTGATCCGGCCAAGGACCCGTGGCCTTCGTAGGCGTATGTTTGGAGGGAGTCATACGGTGGGCCTCGTGTATCCGAGTCTGCCTCAGCTACCTTCTGATGGATGATCTGCTGGATGATATCGTGACCGTCCAGCAGAAGCGAGGGCGCCGACTGGCTGATCTCTCGAGGGACGCAGTCAATGACAAACCATGCTGGTTCCGACTCCGGACTGTAGCTCCTGTAATCCGCCTCCCGCGCTTTTCTCCTCCGTATCACCACAATCCCCTCTTCCTCGTCTTCTTCGACCTCCTCCTCTTCGTACGGACTGTGTCCACGGTCACAGTAGGTGTGGTACTTCCTGCGCGGCTCAGAGGCCTTGGGATTTCGAAGCGCGGTAATATCGAAGGCTTCCGTGTCCTCCTCCCCACCTCCTTCGTCGTCGTACGTCACCACGTTTTCTCTGATGTCCTCTTCAGAGAGAATCAGGGGCTCTTTGCTCGCTTTCTTATTCCGAAGTTGGGTGAAAAGCATCACTATGGCTGGAGGAGAGGTGAGAAGAAAGAATATAGAGGATTCACACAGGACATGAGAAAAGTGATCATCATTTTAAAGAATCAGTTCAAGAGAATATGTCGCTGTTCTTTTGTGTCAGATCTACTAAATGATGTAATAAAAAGGGACATATGTCTGCCCAAAGGGGTTGTATGTAATATTTATTCTCCAAACACTCAACAGCAGGAGGAAGTCAGGACCAAAACCACCAACAAATAAACACTATGTGTAACAGGGTCAATTATTTCGCAGCAATGTGGGTATGTAGGTTGTGTATTGTTTATGATTACATAAAATCTGTTCATTTTATTTTCATTTCTTTTGGTTAATACCTGACATTATGGGCCTCTGAGTCAGTATGTGGAACTTTGAATTTGAGTCTGTTCCCCAACGAGTAGTTTACAGCCTGACTCTGCCCACTATAACTAGAGTTTTCGTGTCTTTACCTCTTCCCTTTTGTTCCAGATCTCTGTGGCAGAGGTAAGCAGCCGTACAGTTCATGAAAGTTTGTGGTTTAGCCTCTGCCAATTTTATTTTTTTGTATGAACTGGCTAGTTTGAACTGTACGAGGTGCTTATGATGTGCTGAAATACATTTTCGTATCATTTGGTTTGTGCAGGGGCATGTTCTACAGGGGTCGCTGACCGGAAGTTTTTGTTTTGTGCCACTTTTGTCAGCAATGAAAAAAAAAAACAATAAACAGAGACTGCCACCAAAGTCGTACGTGCAGGTCTCATCCTTAAAAAAACACAACGCAGAGTCCAACACCACCGGTTACACATGTATCCACAGACTTTATCACTCACTGAAAAAGGCATAAAGTGTGTTGTTTACACACATCTATACTATAGTGCAGTGATGTTTTCTCACAGCTAATTGTATTTACAGCCATTAAAAATAACACTGTGTAGGTTACTGCATCAGCTGATAGTCTACATTGTAGTTCTGTTAGCCTATCACGCTCTCGGGTGAAAATGACAAAATTTTTTATCAGATGTGCCTTTTGTTTAGATGGCAATGGTATTTTTGAGGGTTGAAAATGCTAAAAAGTGAAACCATCTTCCAGAGTGGAAACCTTAAAAACGCTCCACTCTCACGTCACCGTCTAAAGGGTTGAAAACACAAAACTGCATTTTCTTGTTGCGCAGAGTTTAGATCACAGGCATGTGCCAGTACAGGAAAACAACATGTCGGATTCTTTCCCTGTGATGGACCTTCAAGTTTCAGCAATTGTCATGTATCTTTATAAAGAGTAGTAGAGAGCAGAGAAGGAAGAAGCTCTGTTTCCTGTTTTGTGATTGTATTTCGTATTAAGGAAGAGAAGTACAAAGGTTCTATGCAGGTGCTTGGTCTGGGGGTTGTGATGCCACCTTGTGATGAATATGACAGTTCACACACTTTTGCGTGTCTGTCTGCATGCAGATTTTCCCCCCAAAACACACATTTAAACATGGAATTAAAGGGAGAACACAACGCCACTTTTGTGTTTTCAGTCCAGATTGTTACCGTCTAAGCCTCAGATATTAGACAGAAAACAGCCACAGTAAAACCACAAATCACTTCTGTTTTCTGTACTGTTTGTGTTGTCAGTAGCTGCATTAAGATTTGTTTGGAATCCTCCAAACAAGGTCCGAACTGTCACAGTTTAGTCTGAACCGTGGATCAACACACAGTGAACTTAGTAAGTTTAGTAACATAAACAAAATGTCAAAACTTAGAAGAAATGCTATGATTTCAACATTAAACTCCATTTGCTTCTCGGTTTTATTGCTTTGTCACTTTCTTTGACTCTAAAAGTTGTTTCTTAGCGGTTCTCATCCCATCTCTTCGCTATCTGAGGGTTTGGTGGAAGGCACTGAATGGCTCAGTTCTCCCTCCCTGTGTGGTCCCATAAATCTGCCGGACAGTCGATGTAAATAGGTTTAGTTCTTATCTCTACAGTCCAGTGCATTGGCATCTTTGATGGAACTTCCGAGCTCTTTATTCTGAACACTCAATGACACCTTTAGGTCATGTTTCAGTACTTTGAAGAAGAAATATTACATGTAGCCCCTTTAACCAACATGTCCTCACATAGCTGTCTCTCAGAAATCATTAGTAATTTAAAACAAAGGCAAAGAAGAAGGAGCTCCCTGACAAACAAAGGGGATCAGTGACCGTTCATTAGATGAATCCATTCACAGCTCGTTCATGTGTCGATCTGGCAGCTGATAAGTCAATTAAATGAGCTGCTGCTTTCCTCCAGTGACAAAACACAGTGAATCCACAGAGTCATACAAAGACAAGGAGACTTATTTGTCACTCTTTTATAACGGACAAGAGCTGATATCTGCCAAAGATTTGTTTTTTTGTTGCTAAGAAACAGTCACTAAAGGGATCTTAGAGGTCACTGAATCAAATGAGAAAATTGTGCAGTTGGCAGCACTGCTGCTAACGTGGCTGTGTCTGTAGGCCACTGTGGAGAAGACCAGTGAGACAAATGGTCTGAAAGAAACAAGAGTCTGCACAAAAGTGAAACAGTTTTTGTTACTTTCTTATAACACAATGAGAAAAGCTTAAAAATGCAGAAATGCAATTGATCACAATAACACTGTCTTTTAATCTTCACATGCTGTGTCAGCTGGTAGTTTACATTATACCTCAGTTAACTTAGCACTGTTTTTAAACAGAACAGTGTATTAGTCATTTGTCATGTCATCATTAAAAGGGTTATATGTATTATTGATATTCTAACAGCAGGGTATCCTAAAACACACTTAGAACTACCAAAACCACCAGTGAATCAGTGCCATGTGTCCACAGACTGTATCAGTCACTGAATAAAGTTGAAAGCTCATTGTTTGTCATAGTGTCATCAAGTTTTCTTTTTCAAAATAAAACTCATCTGGTTATTTTGACAATCAGTCAAAATCCCACTGTGTCTTATAATCTTCATGTGCTGCATCAGCTGATAGTTTACATTATAGCTCTGTTAGCTTAGCTCTGTCTTTAGACAGAAAACAGCCACAGTAAAAACACAAAATGCCTCTTTTTTTTTCTGGATAATTTGTGTTGTCAATAGCAGCACTAAAGGTCTGTTTGGAATTGTCCAAACAAGGTCAGAACTGTCACTTTTTAGTCTGAACCATGGATCAACAAACGGTAAACATAGCAAATATAACAACAGCACATAACAAGTGGTTCCAGGCACAACAAACCCCGCCCCTCGCACATATTGAGGCTTATTTTGGCATCGATCCATCTGATGTCATCATGTCTATGCATGTGCTGATGTCAGCATATCAATTGCCTCTATATATGTGTCAAGTTTGAAATAAATTGAAACAAAATGGATGTTTTTATAGACATTAGAAATTTCGCCCATTTTAAGTAAATGGGAGAAGAAAAAAGATTTAAAACTTCATAAAAATTGGAACTTTAACCTACTTTTCCCAAAATGTAATGACGTCTATTCTGGGTCACTGGCAATCTATAAATCCAATTTGGTATGAATTCAACTGATAGTTTTGTTGCTACAGATGTGAAATTTTTCCCATTATAAGTAAATGGGGAAAGAGAAAAAGATTTTAAAAATTCATAAAAAATTGGAACCTTTACCTACTTTTCCCAAAATGTATTGACACCTATTCTGGGTCAGTGGCAATATATAAACCCAATTTGGTATGAATTCAACCAACAGTTTTTCGGCTACAGACATGAGGAATTCTGCCCATTATAAGTAAATGGGAAAAAACAGATTTTTAAAATTCATAAAAAATTTTAACTTTGACCTACTGTTCACAAAATGTAATCAGACCTATTCTTGGTCACTGGCAATCTATAAACCCAATTTGGTATGAATTCAACCAATAGTTTTGCAGCTAGAGTGTTAACAAAGACACAAAGAAACAAACAAACCAAACCAGAAACAATCCCCCTCGCCTCCCCTTCAGGGGGGCGGGGTAATGACTTTATATCTTCATAAACAAAACTGAAATCCTAACCAGCCACAATAAAACTGCATTAGTTTTCTTATAGGTATGAGCAGTACTCTCCTCTTGCACTCACATACTTACCTAACAATATGACAATACACAGCAGTATGGCCACAAAAGCCCCAGTGCTAAGGCCAGCCGAGGACAGGAACGCCTGGGCCTGGCACACGTTGTTACCGTTGCGCCCCCTGGTGTTCCTCTGACAAACACACACCCTGATGTGGAGGGTAGCGGTGCTGCTGAGAGGAGGCTCCCCGCCGTCAGCCACCACCAGAACCAGGCTGAAAAACTGCTGGTCCCTGTCCTGACTGAACCCATCACGCCGCCGGGACACTATACTGGCAGTGTTGTCTGGGGAACGAGGAGTAGGAAGAGGAGGGTGGGTTGAAGACGTGAAGGAACAAAATCAGGACAATGGGATGAAAAGGTTGGAGAATGGGGAAGAATAATGAGAATAAAGGAGAGCAGATTGAGAAAACCAAACAACACTGTAATCAAAGACAACAACGCATTGCTCGGTAAATGTCTACATCAGTGTTTTTCAACCTTAGGGTCGGGACCCCACATGGGGTCACCTGGAATTCAAATGGGGTTGCCTGGAATTTCTAGTAATTGATAAAGATAAAAATACAAACTTACTCATAAAAAATATATGGTGATTTGACAAAGACAATCCCAAACCATAACAGACATGACAAACTGTGAGTCTGAAACTGCAGCACTGTGCTTCTGTTTGTGTGTCAAATGTTCACTGTGGTCACTTTCAGATGCTGCAGCTCTTTCATAATTCATAGTTTCAGTTCTTGTTTGTTCAGTATTAATTGTCCTCCTTGTAAATCACAGCTGGACTGACTGGACAGATCCTGACCAAGGAAAATTAAATTCTCACTTTGTGCAGTAATCTACACCTGGATTTACTGCCTCTGTCCACAATAATAGACATTATACAGACTGAATGTCATCTAAAATTAACATTTATTACCAACATAATATAGAAAACTATTACATGATCAAAAACAAATTAACTGTAGCAAAAACGATGTCTCCATTTTGAATGTCTGGGGTCACCAGAAATTTTTAATATTAAAATGGGGTCACAAGCCAAAAAAGTTTGGGAACCACTGGTCTACTTTATCATCATTCTTCACAATCAAAAGCAGATACATGGCAGTATTATTATTCCATCGGTGAACTGATGAAAATAAGTCAAATCCTTCTATTAAATGTTTTGGTAGAGAACTAACTGAGGCTTGAAACAAAGTTGAAATGAATTAGTGCTTAATATTTTCCATTTATTAGTATGCTTTATTCATATTGTTTGAAATATTCTCTGGGTGTATTCAGGTAAAAATATCTGTTCAGTCGTGCCATCAATGAACTGCATGAGTCTAATTGTAGTTAAAGAATGTTTTCATCACTGGACACAGCTGTAAATGAAAAAGAAAGGAGTTTGATGCTAAAAATGCAGCGTTTATTCAATATGATGATGAGACGATTTCAGCATTTGACACCATCTTTTATATAGTACAATGATGTGACATTAAATAGACAGATAGAAAACAAAACGTATTACGTTTCAAACTGGAGCCTGGCTATTTGTTGTGTTAATCGAAGCATCTTTTGTACATGCATACAAGTACAAAATGTAATAGCATTCTGAAGAATCGACATTGTTTGCAGACAGAGTGCATGACCACATTCCGCTCATGTTGGGCAGAATATAGTTTGTGTTGATCCAACACAAATCTGCAAATTGCTGCCAAAACAAACAATCTGTGTGCAACCGAGGTCTGTTAATCCAATGCATTTGTGTGTTTTTTCTGTTATTGTGTCTGTGTTCAGTGCTGTGATGCATTTGCACTGAACATATGTCACAAAAAATATAGTGTGTCAGATTCCTTTCTGTGTACACATAGTATAAAGAAATGACTCATCTTGAACTCTGTGGTATGTGTTTTGTAAAGCAAAGTAAGAGTCAGATCAGCTTTTCTATGGTTACAAAAGATGGAAACTATGTTATAAAAGGGAAGTGGATTCTGTGTGTGTGTCTCAGCCATCACGCAAACTCCAGACAGAGCTGACTGCTGCAGTTTGGCATGAAAACGTATTTACGGTCAAGGAAGAGATTAGTGAAAACAGCAAGTTGATAGGACCAATATTTTGGGAGATATTAGTAATTTTGGAATACAATAGCCTTACAATCATGTCGCTATGACCAGAACAAGTAAGTAACAAAATTTTATTTATAGAGCGCTTTTCACAGACAGGGAGTCATGAAGTGCCTTACAGTGCAAAATACAATTAAAATACAAATACTAGAAAAACACTGAGAGAGCGCAGACCTCCGCCAAGGCAGATCAGTTCAGTATCAACACTTCCTGAAAATTTCATCAAAATCCTTCCATAACTTTTGGAGTTATTGTGCTAACAGACAGACAAACCCCGATGAAAACACAACCTCCGCTGTTCCTCGGCAGAGGTAAAAACAGACTTAAAATATGATGAATACATTAGATGCAATCAGTTGCAGCAGCGCTGAGTCAGTTTGGATTTAACTCATATTTTGCTAAACCCACTTTTCTTAGTCTTTGGTTCATTTATTTGTGTATTTGGACCCTAATAGTTCCAAAAGTTTGGATTTGAACCCTCCAGGTGCTGCAGAGCTATCTTTATATTCATTTTGGCAAAAATCGAGTGGATTTCTACAACCTGTTTGAATTCCTGCTTAATTTGTTACGTTTTATAGCTAGTTACATGACGACATTTGCACATATAATTTCAAGCCTTCATTTTTCCGAGTACACCATAATTGTTTGTCAGCAGAAGCAGTTGTAGTAAAAACTTTAGAATACTTTAAAAGACTTGTCACCTCATTACCTCAAATCATAGTCATCACTGAAGTGGGTTACCTAGCAACAGATAAACAATAGGGCCACATTGCCATGTGCAGAAACAGACATGCCAGCTGAGAGGTTATTCAACTGAAAATGCCAGTGGAATTTACCAAGAAAGTAAAGAAAGTAAAGGAATGAACTGGATCAGAGGATCTAGAACCCGTGGTTCCCACAGGTCCAAACACTAGTTAACCCATAAAGACCCAAACATCCACCAGCGACCAAAACCATCTACTGATGTACAATATTTAATACCCGTCCTATCAATACATGTACATTTGGTGTAAAATACAGTTTGTCGTCTTTTCATGCTCAGCAGATATGACCCATTTGGATGTTCAGAGGCTCCATAGTTACCGTGGAAACAAAGTCATCTTCTACAACATTAGTTGCTGTTCCATTGACCCTCAAATTGCGGAAATATAACTTGTGCATAAAAATGGACCAAATGGAAAAAACAACAATTTCGCCAAAAGTCTCATTTTTCGATTAAAAATGTTTGTGCTGGCAAGAGGTGTTTTTTCGGGCGTAGTGCAAATGGTACATCACGCAAAACTGCAATGGAAAGAGCTTTTTTCTCAACTAGAGTCAGGTGAATTAAAAAAAACAGATGTTGATGGACGTTACAACAATTAAAGAAGAAGAAGAAACATGTCTCCTAACCCTAACCCAAGTGTGGACACACCAGGAAACCCAATCATTTTTTAATTTAGTACGAGATAGAGGGGGAATATATAATAATAATTAATATATCCGTAAATCAACACCATATTTACGTTTGTCGCCATGTTTATGGAATGACTTCTTGTGTCATCTCGCGATAATAAATAAACAAATCATTGCATTTGTGATTTAATGGAAAAACCAACATTACGTTTAGTAAATATCGGTAAAGTTTTGCGCAAATGTCCAATGGAAAAGCGACTAGTGATTCACCAATGAAACCCATGGAGTTGGATCAGTGACAGTGGATGGAGACACTGGGTTTATGTTCAGTTGTTGATAACTTTGTGGAAAAAGTCACTTTTGTCTGTTTTTGACATAATAACCCTCAACTTTATTCTGAGATTTTATGAACATCTACATGATTAAATATTAAATATATGAAAATACCTGAATTTCACTGGAAAAAAAAACAAAATAATGAAGATAATATTACAGTTAATGGTAATAAATGAATTAAGAAAGGTTAAACACAGAGAAAAATTCATTTGGGAACTGCCACAAAAGGAGCCCTTGGTCTTTATGGGTTCAGGTGCAGACATTTTTCTTTCCATGCTACAGACCAACTTGCTTCTTTACAACAAATCCTAAAAGATAAGAAACATTTTACTGCATGTGTACTGTGTGTAATCATAGAATGGAAAGTGCTTTTCATTTCCAATTCAACATTTCTGCCAAGGACATGCCCCTGTGTCCCCTGGCCACAGCATTATTGATTCTGTTTAGCGCAAACAGATAGAGGCCAAGAAAGAAACAGAAGCTAAACGGACACAGATAGAGCTGCTGAATACACATGAGGATGACTGTATCTTTACAAAGCGCTGTATATCCACACTGCCCTGGGGAACTCCGCGCAGACACAGGCCTCTCCCCATATATGTCTACATTTCCCTGTGTAGAATGTATAAGGATTCGAGCGATGCCCGGGGGTCTCGGCACAGGATATCTTCATTAACATTTTCCTGTTGACACATATGGAACCTGTGGGTGTGCACACATGTAATGTAAAAACACACACGAGGAAAAGACACTATTTTTACCTGGGAGAGATGTAAAAAAAAAAAAAAAAAAAAAAAAAGAAATATGAAACTCTTCAGTTTTGTGTTTTCATGTGATTTAAAGTTCAGATTTGAAGAAACTGCAGAGATGTCCTCAGAGCAAGGACGTACATATTACAAGGTTTCTTTTTGCTGCAGTTGGATTAATATTTGAACATCTGTGAGCATTTTTAACACTACATTTTACCCTTCATGTTGTTTTACTTGACTCACTTTTTGTATTATATTTGTTCATAATAATATAAAGCCAGAAACCAAATTATTTAATAATAAGTATCAGTCATATTATAGTATATAGTATAGATACGCTTAGACTAGGAAGGTTATTATTGTTTTTAATTATATAAGGAGAAGGGGTGGGAGTTTATAGGTTGTACTTCTTCTCACTCCTATTCGAATATGAATTATGTCTTATTTTTAAGTTTAAGTCTTTTGTTTATTTTCTTCTGTTTTGACATTGATATTTAAAATAAATATATCAATCAATCAATCAATCAAAAAAATAGTGCTAAAAACAAAAATGATGATTATGGAATGTAAAATGAAGGTAAATATACATCACTCTCAAAAAAAATCTCATTCATGCTAAATTTCATCATCGATTATCGGCTAAAATGTGCTCACAGCTCTTCTTTGTGTCTGTGTTCATATTAAATCAGTCTCAGTGAATCCAAAGGAACTTTGTGTTGGTAAATGACAGTTGTTCAAATGGACAGGATTTCAGTTCTGTTCAACATGTTGATGCTCATATGAACTATGTTTTCAGCTCCAAAATGAACAATTTCAGCACAATTAATGCGATATTTTCATGTCACAAATGGACAAGTTCTATTTGAACTGAACTGAGCTGAAAAACAAATCTTCTCCTTTTGGATTCTCCAGTTTTTCTTCCCAGATTCTCTCCTCCATATCACATGTTTTATTTGTACAGGTTCAATCTGGAGTATGGTGCTGATCCATCCTGCTTCTGTTCCACCAATACATACATGAAGAATGGCACACAGCACTGTTTACATCAACACTTTTACAATAAGAAGCATTTTTAGACAGAAAGAACAATTCTATATTGTTCTTTCCTCTTTAGTCTGATGCTAAACTATCCAATAAATAATAGTGCTCCTAGTTTTTGCACAGGGATCATTAGTGTAAACGCTGACATGGCTGCAGAGCATCAGTATGATGGGATCCACAACAACCATGTCACATCCGTCCACTGACACATTTAGTGTTTTTGTGTCAGCTGGGATTGTTTTAGATCCACAATACCAACATTTATAGAGAAGAGCACAATTATCAATAGGAAGTCTAGAAGTTTATTCCTAATAAAGTACTGGTACTGACCAGAGCATCATGGGTAATGTCACGTCCGTCCACCAGCAAAAGTTTTCACATACACGTGCTATTCCAAATCCAATATTTATGAAAATAGAGCTTCCACTGTCAGAGAATATCAGTAGTCTGTGCACAAATGGATTAGCATTATTTACACACACTTCTATGACTTTAGGACAACTTTGTTTTTTTTTTTTTTTTGACAAAAACGGCCACTCATTTAACCCCCTCAGTAAATTTTAGCTGTTATACTTTATCAGAAGTGTCCACAAACAGTATTTTGTTGGACCACCTTTAGTTTGATTGAAAATGACAAAAACAATGACAAACAAATGGTGTCAGACACAACAAACCCCACCCCTTACATGTATTATAGCTTCTTTTGACAAGGATGCTTATTTTTCCTTGATGTATTATATTTATTTTCACATATTTACTATACGGTTAGGAGTAAAGCTACAAGCACAAACACTGTAATTAACCTTAATTAGCACAATTACCAATATAAACACAATGACAGTATGGTATATAATAATACACTAATGAAACCATCCCACTGATTTTCCCTTATTATGAACTGATAAACAATAATAATCCTGTTTATTGTATTTAGCTTCCCCAAATTAACCTCTTGTGAGCTGAGATTTGACATGTGTGTATGTGCTGATAATAGACCGATCATTTAGCATCACAATCTAATGAGCATGCTAATGTTGCACCTGTAGACCTCACCGGCCATCTGTCTGGACCGACCAATTAAAAGCTGAGTATACACAAAGGGGGTCATACCAAATTAAACACATTTTCATTTACCACAGCAGGGAGCAGAGCAGGTTTAACGCCTGAGGACAGCTGCAGATGGAAAGTGTTGGCCACGGCGGCTAAGCCAGTGTGAACGGGGCATTCAGGTGACAGAGCCATTATACTGTTTAAATGGGCAGTCTTTGGCGTCACATGCACCTGTTCAGCATGTTTTTAGGCTGGTGGTGCGATGGAGTGAACTCAGACTATCCCTGTACAACATATACAGGGTTTAAAGGCCAAAAGTTTGAGGAATGACACAAGTGCTGATTTCACAAAATTTGCAGCCTAGGTTTTTTTTTTTTTTACCCCGCCCCCTGAAGAGGAAGCAAGGGGATTGTTTTTGGTTTGTTTGTTTGTTTGTTAATACTCTAGCGGCAAAATTCAGACCAAATTGGGTTTATAGATTACCAGTGACCCAGGATAGATATGATTATATTATGGGAAAAATGGGTCAACATTTGAAATTTTTATGATTTTTTTTTTTTACCCATATACTCATAATGGGTGGAATTTTGAATGTTTGTAGTGGAAAAACTATTGGTTCAATTCACACCAAATTAGGTTTAGACATTACCAGTTATACAGAATAGATATAATTACATTTTGGAAAAAGTAAGTCAGCGTTTGAAATTTTTATGATTTCTTTAAATCTTTTTTTCCCATTTACTTATAAAGGGTGAAATTTCACGTCTGTAACAGCAAAACTGTTGCTTCAATTCATACCAAATTGGGTTTATAGATTGTGAGTGAGCCAGAATAGATCTGATTACATTTTGGGAGAAGTAGGTCAACATTTAAAATTTTTTTGAATTTTTTAAATCTGTTTTTTTTTTCTATATATTTACAATGGGTAGAATTTCAAATGTCTGTAGCGGAAAAACTATTGGTTGAATTCATACCAAGTTGGATTTAGAAATTGCCAGTGACCCAAAATAGATATGATTATATTTTGGGAAAAGTAGCTCAATGTTTGAAATTTTTATGATTTTTTTAAAATCTATTTTTTTCCCATTTACTTATACTGGGCAAAATTTCAAATGTAAAATGCAAAACTATTGGTGGAATTCATACCAAATTTGGTTTATAGATTGCCAGTGACCCAGATTAGATGTGATTACATTTTGAGAAAAGTAGGTCAAAGTTAAAATTTTTTATGATCCCGCCCCCCCCCCCCCCCATTTACTTATAATGGGCGACATCAGCACACGCATAGACATGAATTTACAGTAACGACCCAAAAAAAACCTATAAAGTGCAACGTCTCAGGTTTCAGAAACTGTTGGAATTTTTCCAATTACATGAACAGTGAAAGAGTTACAGCCATCCAAACTGCATATGCACAGGGTGTGTCTTTATTTATTTATTTTGAACATGCAAAGAAACAAAATTAAACAAAACAAAGCAAAATAAGCCAAAAACAAAATAACACTGAAATGAACAGAATCTATCTTCAAATACGTGCAAGTCTGAATTTTGAAAAAGGTCGAAAAGGAGTAAGAAGACGAATAAACTCTGTCTTTGTCAACTTTGTCACTGGTGACACGTCAGGCGTTAAAGAGTTAACTATTTAGGAATCATCCATTTTAAACAAAGTCCGTCCATTTCCAGAGGTTCAATAGTAATTGTACATCATAAAAACTGAAGAACTAACACACAAAATAAACTTGAAGTGAAATGCAGTCATTAGACTTAATTCAAACTAAACTGAAATTAAACTCAAACCCAGAGCCTAAATGCATGTCTGTAAGTTTACAGAGTTGGTCTTCTGTCCAGGCTGCACGGTCAGCATCCACTACAACAAGGCCCAAGGATATTGGAGGGTAGAAAGTATCGACGCAGGAGGGAAGTTAAAGGACACAAACTGAATTAGCGAAGAGCAAATAATTGCTATAGGGAGTGGAGGAGCCGGTCGTCCACTGTCAACAATGTTATCGATTCTTCACTGACTGACTGAGATGGAAGATGGAGGAGCTGACAAGTGGAGCGGACGGCAGGAGAAGGTGGCGACAAACCAAGTATGAGTTTAATGACAGGAAACACCAAGAAGAAGGGGAGACAAGATGAATGAAAATGAGGGCAGGGGGAGACGGGGGTGAGGAACGAAAACAAATACTTGGTGTCGAGAAGAGGAGAATTAAAGGGAAGTGAGAGAAGCACAATATACGTCCAGGTGGAGAGAGGTGAACAGAGGTGGAAACCAGAAACATATCAAGAACCCACATGAGATGAACTGAGGTCATAGGAAGACACAGAGCAGCAAGAGCCCAGGATTTCCACAGTGATCCGTTATAATAACTATAGATATTTGACTTCATTAGAAATGAGTCTGACACAAATATATAGATAAGATAATTTAGGTGGCACATAAGAACGCACTACCTCTGATGCACTTGAAATCAGAATTCTGTCTAAAAACATTTTATCAACAAGTGGTGGTGACCCAGAATAGATCTGATTACATTTTGAGAACAGTAGGTCAAAGTTCAATTTTTTGATGAATTTTTTTAAATCTTTTTTTTTCTCCCATTTACTTATAATGGGCAAAATTTCAAATGTCTATAAAAACATCATTTTCTTTTTCAGTTTACTTCAAACTTGGCACATATATAGAGGCAATTGATATGATGACATCAGCTGGATCAATGCTGCAATCTATAAACCAAATCTGGTTTGAATCCAACCAACAGTTTTTCTGATACAGACATTTGAAATTTGGCCCATTATAAGTAAAGAGGAGAAGAAAAAAGATTTTAAGAATTCATTAAAAATTTGAACTTTCACCTATTTTTCCCAAAATGTAATGAGATCTATTCTTGGTCACTGGTAATCTATAAACCCAATTTGGTATGAATCCAACCAATCATGTTTCTGCTACAGGTGTTTGAAATTTGGCCCATTATAAGTAAATGGGGGAAAAAAAGATCTAAAAATTCATAAAATTTGGAACTTTGACCTGCTTTTCCAAAAATGTAATCACATCTATTCTGTGTCACTGGCAATCTATAAACCCAATTTGGTAAGAATTCAACAATAGTTTTGCTGCTGCAGACATTTGAAATTTCGCCCGTTACAAGTGAATGGGGAAAAAAATACGATTTGAAAAATTCATAAAAAAATTGAACTTTGACCTACTCTTACCAAAATGGACTGACATCTATTCTGGATAATTGGCAATCTATAAACCCAATTTGGTATGAATTCAACCAAAAGTTTTGCTGCTAGAGCGTGAACAAACAAAGGAACAGACAATCCGAACAAAAAACAATACCCCTTGCCTCCCTTTCGGGGGTGGGGGTGGGGGGTGATAAGCAGTATATAATCCATATTTGAAGGCTTTCAGATGAGCAGGTGCTACATTTACAGTATGAGATGGCATAGTGTTACTTATGTATTGAATCTCTATTAAAAATGAATAAACATTAAGGTCTAAATGTCAAATTTAATGTTCCATCCACACTAATGTGTTTGTACTGGTCTGTGGTCACTTTTGCATTATCATGTGGATAGAGAATAAAACAAAGGGCCCTGAAGGTCTTGTACCCAAAGCAGGTTAGATTTCATCACTGTAACCTTTTATCTAAATACAGTTTTTTATCATTTACCAATTTCATTAATAGTAACATAGTGAAGCTGCTTTTCAGATGCCTTAATGGACTGGCTCTAGAGCCTCTGAGTGCCTGTGTGCGTCGGCTGCAGAGTCGTGGCAGGGTCACCAGGTCCTCAAATGGAGACCGCAAGGTGCCTTACAGAAAAGCTGCCTTTGGTTGGTCTGCATTCTCCGTCAAAGGAGCTAATCTGTGGAACCTACTCTCCGTTGAAATAAAATCTTTGACAAACTTAGGTTTATTCAAAAAACGAACAAAAAAATGGATGTACCAGAAACAGCAGTGTACTCAGGTTTAATGTTGTATAATGTTTATCTGTTTCTTTGCTTTAACCTGATTATTTTCTTTCCTATACCACAGTTTTGTATGTAAAAGGTCATTGTCCCTCCATTCCTCTCAGTATTTTAACTTTTCATAAAAGCCCATCTAGGGACCGGCGCTGCAAATGAGCTTTTGCTATCAGCACTATGATGCATGCATGGGATTGCTGTGTTACAGTTGGTCTATGTCTTTTGTATTTGTCCCTATCTAATAAACCAAATAAATAAATAAATAGAAAAGCACTCTGAGAGCACAGACCTCCACCAAGGCAGACCAGCCCCCCCCAATGACCACCAAAATTTAATCATTTGTTCCTTGTGCCAGTATCAACATTTCCTGAAAATGTCATCAAAATCCTTCCATAACTTTTTGAGTTATCTTGCTAACAGACAGACAAACAAACAAACAAACAAACAAACAAACAAACAAACAAACAAACCCCGATGAAAACATAACTTCCTTGGCAGAGGTACAAATATCTGTATTTGTATGGACAGGGTATAAGAGGTTGGAAGCCTTACTAACACTGCTGACTTTTGATTATGTGAAGCCCAATTTGCTAAAACCGTCTACATTTTTGACATGATGAGGTGCCACCGGAGCAGAGGGGGGCTGCTATGGGACCAGGAACGGTGAGGGGGGGGCTCTTTAGGGGCAGTGAGGCTGGAAATGGGGCAGTGACATTAGGTGTTCCATGTTCATGAAGGCCAGGGTGGGTGGAGCTGATGCCAGTGTGGGGGCTGAGGACACAGTCATATTTAGACGTGGACCATTTGGCAGTGGTGTGGTTTGGCCTTAACTGTTAATACTTTATTATTCCTGAGTGTTCGTAACAGTGGAACAATAGGTGTTCTCTGCAGCGTTTCACAAAACACACATTATTAACCCCAACTGTGATCTTGAAGTTATTTCAGTACTTAAACTAAAGCTCATTATACACTGGATGAAAGAACAAGTTACCTACTGTACTTTTTATGAACAGTTATTTCTATTCCACAGAAAAAAAAAAAAACACACTTATGACACTCCTACGTTTTCTTTTAGTTCAAGGACTGAGGTTAAAGTGACTTCATGGCTTTTCCAGTTGACTTCTATTTAAAGGATAACGTACAGGATGGTCAGTCATAGTATATTTCACAGTAGAAGTGCCATACTGCTATGCACTAAAGAAAGAAACCAATAATGTGGCAAAAAAATAAAAAAAAATATTGATATAAACAAGTTTTGATAGATTTTAAATTATTTCATTAACAGAAAATAGTCTGATTCTATTTGTGACAGTATTTTGTGTCTTGCACAATTAAACTTTTTTTTTTTTCACCTGATACATTTAGTCTTTGTACTTGCTCTGTTTTATTTCACCTATTTATTTCTCCTTCCCTTTTTTTTGTTTTCAAACTTTTTTTCCTTGTTTTTTTTTTATATGCAAAATAAAAAAATAATAAATAAATAAATGTGGAAACAATGTCATCTTCTACAACATTGATTCACCAGTAAAGCCCATGGAGTTGGATCAATGACAGTGGATGGACACACTTGGTTTATATTCAATTATTGATATTTTTGCTGAAAAAAATCACTTTT
This sequence comes from Sphaeramia orbicularis, assembly GCF_902148855.1. Taxonomy (NCBI): domain Eukaryota; kingdom Metazoa; phylum Chordata; class Actinopteri; order Kurtiformes; family Apogonidae; genus Sphaeramia; species Sphaeramia orbicularis. The sequence continues at coordinate 50,760,769 of NC_043973.1, read as the reverse complement.
TTCTCATTTTTTTCTGATTTGATACAATAACCTTTGAATTTCATCTGAGTTTTAATGAGCATCAACATGATCAGTGAATCAAATAAAGGAAAATACATCATTTACACCAAGAAATCTTCAAATAAAGAGGATAATATTACAATAAATGGTGATAAATCACTAACAAAGGTTAAATATAGATTTGGGAACTGCCACAAAAGTACCACTGGATCTTTATGGGTTAAAGCAGGGGTCTCAAACATGTGGCCTGGGGGCCAAAGGTTCCAATCTGGCCTGTGGGACAAATTTGCAAAGTGCAAAAATTCCACAGTCCAGGCTGTGGAACTCATTTTAGTTCAGGTTCCACATACAGACCAATCTGATTGACAGTCAAATAATAACAGCAGAAGAACCGACAAGAAATAATGACTCCATGTTTTCTTCTCAGTTTGATGTGAAAAAAAAAAAAAAAAAAAAAAAAAATTACATTATCCATTCATTCATTCATTTTCTGAACCCACTTTATCCTAATATTACATTATGCCTATAAATATTGACAATTTCAAATTTTTGTCTTTGTTTTAGTGCAAAAAATAACATGAAATTATGAAAATATTTACATTTACAAACTATCCTGTGACAATAAAATGTGAATAACCTGAACAAATATGAACAACCTGAAATGTCTGAAGGAAATTCAGCCCAATTTGAATTCTTTTCTGCCTGTTCCTCAGTGTTTAGTGTCTTTGTAGATCCGATCCATAATGCACATGTAGAAATGAGAAGTTGAGGCATGACATTGTTAAAATTACATTTATTTTTCTTCAGAAATTTCATTTTTTTTCCAGGTTATTCACATCTTTTTTTGTTTGGATAGTTTATAAAAGTAAGTATTTTCATTATTTAATAGGGGTTTTTTTTTGCACTAAAACAAAGACAAACATTTGGACTTGTCATTATTTAGAGGTTATTATACTATTATTTTACTGGTCCGGCCCACTTCAGATCAAATCGGGCTGAATGTGGCCCCTGAAAGAAAATGAGTTTGAGAGCCCTGGGTTAAAGGGACATAAATGTAAACACAAGGATATGATTGGATTTCTGCTTTTTCACAAGACATTTTTTGCTTTAGTTTCAGTATCGTCACCTGGAATCCTGCTACCAGGCTCCACGCTGTGCAGAGGTTCAGATAAACAACAATCCTTGCCTGCAGCGTTTGGCTTCCAGACTCCTGTCCATCCTGTCTGTCTGAAACACTGTCTCATTACTGAGATTGCTGTTTCCTCTGTTGTGCATCTATCTTAGGTCAAACGTGAGAAAACAGTGCATGGAGGAGTCGTAAGAAGATGGAAAAGAAAATGGAATTTGACAGAGAGAAAGTGAGAAAGAGATGAAGGGATACAGCGATCCGGGGGGGCGGGGGCATCGAGGTGAAACTCAGAGGAGATTGGGCGAAGACCACATGAAAAGACGGAGGACCGAGGCTGCGGGAACATCACACAACCTGACACCTTTTTGAAGAGAAAGGATGGCCTCTCCCCTCCTGTTTATTCAGCACAGATAGAATCATAAACTAAATGAGGAGAAGAAACAAACTGAAAACCCCAGCAGCGGGGTAACCACGGCAACGACTCTGTCAGTTTTTCTCTTGGACACTAAAGTAGATCTTATTTAAGGGGAAGGAAGGGAGGAGGGCGTTACCTGTTCCACAGAAAGCACAGAGCAGACTGTTGGCTGTGATAATGACTCCAGCAGAACGTGTTTATACAGGACGCATCCACAGACCAGGAGTGTGTGTTGAATTTCTGACAACAACAACAACAACAACAACAACAACACTAAGCTACAATTTAATGCGTCCCAGTCACTGCTATACTTTTAAAATGAGCCGAAGTAAAGCCGTTATTACTGAATTTGGAATATCTGATGGTGTCATTGCTCCCAAATTCACCTAGTGTTTCCATAACAGGTGGGTCTGATACACTTGTACTAAAGGACAGCTCTATAGAGGGTCTGCACGTGACGTCACCGCTAGTGGAAGTTACCGCGGTTCTGCCCACTGAGTGGCAGAAAGAGGGAGATGAGTGACAGCGTTGGCTTCAATACCGTCTAAACTGGAGAACAATATTTAATAAAAAAAATGGGGCAGAGCTGTTGTGTGACTGACTGTATGAACAGGTTCTTAAAGCAGTGGGAGCTATCGTTTTACAGACACCGAAAGACAAAGAAAACAGAAGGAGATGGATCCACAAATCCAGGAAACCAAACCTAGATCCTGTTTGGTGTCAGCTAACATTCACTGATGCTGTATTTCTGGGTCCAATCAGACCTGAAATGATGTTTTGTTTTGGCTAACGTTCCTTCTTAGTGCAGCTCTTGGTTTCATGATCAGATCTTTCCTGGTTTTTGTCTTCATTTTGTGATTGTGAACCTTGTGCTCCTACATGATTAGTAAACTAACTGAAACTGAGGCTAACCTAGTTAGCTTACTGGCTGACAGTCTGTAAACTACTGTCGTCATGCGGCGTCCGTCGTCATCGTCAGTCGTCCATTACAAAAATTTCAATTGTCTTCTTCTCCGAAACTACAATTCCGATTGACTTCAAACTTGGTATACAGCTTCTTTATGATGATGTCAACAAATGTTAGTGAAATTATTTGGATCCGGATCTGATTCTGGATTTGGTGCGACTTTGAAAAATGTCCCCATTATAAGAGATAGGAAGTGGATGGATGCAATAACTCAGTAAATCTAAATGATCTCCAGTGTAAATGTCTCCAGTCCAGCCCTGATGGGGAGATGACCAAAACATAATGTCCACATGCTGATCAGGATCTTCTTCTGGATCCGGGAACTTACGGAAAATTTAACATGGGCTCTTATGGGGAAAACATTTCAATCGTCTTTTTCTCCTAAACTCCAGTTCTGATTGACTTCAGACTTGGTATACAGCTTCTGTATGATGATGTCAACACAAGGGATTGAAATTATTTCGATCCGGATCTGATTCTGGATTTGGTGCCACTTTGAAAAATTTCCCCATTATAACAGATAGGAAGTGGATTGATCCAATAAATCAGTATCAATGATATCAAGTTGGAATTTGAATTTTTCACAGATCTGATTGAATATGACCAAAACATGGGCTATTTCTGTAATAGAATAAATACACAGAACTGGGGGAGAATAAAAGGCATCTGGATACATTTCCCAAAGCTTTTAATTTGGCCGGTAAGATACAGGACCATTGGTCCGATTTTTTTTCAAATACAGGGGAACTGTAGAATAAAGCTACGATGGAGTATTAGGTTCTGGGCCCTAGTTTTGGAGCCTTTGGATCAGCTGGTTCTGGTCCTAGTTTTAGACCCTTTGGATCAGCTGGTTCTGGGCCCTAGTTTTAGACCCTTTGGATCAGCTGGTTCTGGGCCCTAGTTTTAGACCCTTTGGATCAGCTGGTTCTGGGCCCTAGTTTTGGAGCCTTTGGATCAGCTGGTTCTGGGCCCTAGTTTTAGACCCTTTGGATCAGCTGGTTCTGGTCCTAGTTTTAGACCCTTTGGATCAGCTGGTTCTGGGCCCTAGTTTTGGAGCCTTTGGATCAGCTGGTTCTGGGCCCTAGTTTTGGAGCCTTTGGATCAGCTGGTTCTGGGCCCTAGTTTTAGACCCTTTGGATCAGCTGGTTCTGGGCCCTAGTTTTAGACCCTTTGGATCAGCTGGTTCTGGGCCCTTGTTTTGGAGCCTTTGGATCAGCTGGTTCTGGGCCCTAGTTTTAGACCCTTTGGATCAGCTGGTTCTGGGCCCTAGTTTTGGAGCCTTTGGATCAGCTGGTTCTGGGCCCTAGTTTTGGAGCCTTTGGATCAGCTGGTTCTGGGTCCTAGTTTTGGAGCCTTTGGATCAGCTGGTTCTGGGCCCTAGTTTTGGAGCCTTTGGATCAGCTGGTTCTGGGCCCTAGTTGTGGACCCTTTGGATCAGCTGGTTCTGGGCCCTAGTTTTGGAGCCTTTGGATCAGCTGGTTCTGGGCCCTAGTTTTGGAGCCTTTGGATCAGCTGGTTCTGGGCCCTAGTTTTGGAGCCTTTGGATCAGCTGGTTCTGGGCCCTAGTTTTGGAGCCTTTGGATCAGCTGGTTCTGGGTCCTAGTTTTGGAGCCTTTGGATCAGCTGGTTCTGGGCCCTAGTTTTGGAGCCTTTGGATCAGCTGGTTCTGGGCCCTAGTTTTGGAGCCTTTGGATCAGCTGGTTCTGGGCCCTAGTTTTGGATCAGCTGGTTCTGGGCCCTAGTTTTGGACCCTTTGGATCAGCTGGTTCTGGGCCCTAGTTTTAGACCCTTTGGATCAGCTGGTTCTGGGCCCTAGTTTTAGACCCTTTGGATCAGCTGGTTCTGGGCCCTTGTTTTGGAGCCTTTGGATCAGCTGGTTCTGGGCCCTAGTTTTAGACCCTTTAGATCAGCTGGTTCTGGGCCCTAGTTTTGGAGCCTTTGGATCAGCTGGTTCTGGGCCCTAGTTTTGGAGCCTTTGGATCAGCTGGTTCTGGGCCCTAGTTTTGGAGCCTTTGGATCAGCTGGTTCTGGGTCCTAGTTTTGGAGCCTTTGGATCAGCTGGTTCTGGGTCCTAGTTTTGGAGCCTTTGGATCAGCTGGTTCTGGGCCCTAGTTTTGGAGCCTTTGGATGAGCTGGTTCTGGGTCCTATTTTTAGACCCTTTGGATCAGCTGGTTCTGGGTCCTAGTTTTGGAGCCTTTGGATCAGCTGGTTCTGGGCCCTAGTTTTGGAGCCTTTGGATCAGCTGGTTCTGGGTCCTAGTTTTGGAGCCTTTGGATCAGCTGGTTCTGGGCCCTAGTTTTGGAGCCTTTGGATCAGCTGGTTCTGGGTCCTAGTTTTGGAGCCTTTGGATCAGCTGGTTCTGGGCCCTAGTTTTGGACCCTTTGGATCAGCTGGTTCTGGTCCTAGTTTTGGACCCTGGTTGTCAGTCCTGATGAAACCATGTATATTAGTTTCAGGTCCAAATAGCGCTGACCCCCTCCCCCCTGGATCAGGTCTGGATCCTCCATGTGTGTCCACATGTCAGTGTTCATGGACCACTTGTTCTTTGGTAGCTGGTACAGATCCATGTCCAGTCCAGCTGTCCTTTCATTCCAGATTTCCCATGTTCCTTTGCTCTGGCTGTGTTTACTGCTATACTCCGTCATGTTGAGCAGGTTGGTTTAAGACACTCAGTCTGACTGAGAGGGGCGTGGCCTGGGGGGAAGTGACGGATGTGCAGACCCTCTATTTATCCATTTACTTCAGTTGGAGACATTTGGCTCATGCTAATGTGGCTATCGCTACTTGCGTTGTACAGATGAAGGGTGTGTGGCTACCTGATCCGCACCCGGAAACCAGATCGGTACCCCGCATGCACAACGCACAGAGAAACACGTCTACATCCTGTCACGTGTTTTACTTTTCATGAGCTATTCACAACAGTCTGACAATATTTCAATTTTAGAAGCATACATCAGCATTGTTTAAGCAAAAGATCCATTTATTATTGAGAACATTTTCTTGTCTGTTACTTTTCCAACAATACTCGCTTCATCTTCAGAAGTGGATCGTGGTTGTCCATGAAATTTAACACAAATCGCTCATTATTATTTAGCTGTCCTGCTGGTTTGCCTGCCCAAAACTAATACTGTTTAAAAAACTATATTTAGTGTTGGTGTGCAAGACAATGAAGGAAACAGTTTCTACGGAGTTTGAACAATTTTTTACTATGTCATCAATGAAATAAATCACACACAGCTTCTCGGTATTGATCAAAAACGAGATATTGGGACCCGGCACACCAACTAGAGGAGAAGAAGACTGTAGCCTGAGTTGTTCCTGCAGAACCTACAGAAACTGATGTGAATCTCATGCAATGGCGGCATGTTATTTTTTATATATTATTGTTATATTAACAGTTTTGTACGCAGAATCTGTCGTAAATGACAACGGTGAATGATAGACGTGATGTAATTTTGCACATGCGGGGTACTGATCCGGTTTCCGGGTATGGACCAGGTAGCCACAGGGCGTGTAATGAATGTATGCAGAACTACTTCATCATTTGTTTTAACCCTTTAACCCCTAATGTGTCTGTGGTGAGCGTTCTGAATGTATGATTTACTATAAATATTTATAAAAATTCAACAGTTTGCTCAATAGAAAACATTAGGAAACGTGCTGATAGAACAGACCTTGCCCTTTCCACAAACATCTGAGCATGCTCAGTGCACCCCCCACCGTCTGCGCAATGGACGACAAAACCCAGAGCAGCGAGAGAGACCAACTCACTGGAAAAACAATATAGGTTTTCTTTTTACACCATTTTTGTTTTTTTTTTTTGTTTTTACTGTTGCTTGTAGTGTTGTAGTGGTTTTCCTTCTTTTTTTTTTTTTTTTTACTGTTTTTACTGAGTTTTGACCGTGCAACTGCCTTTATCCAGTGTGAGAATGTGAGAGCGAATTAATAATGGGTCAATAATGTAAAGTGCTTTGGGTGCCTAGAAAAGCACTAATCCATTATTATTATTATTATTATTATTATTATTATTATTATTATTATTATTATTATTATGTTGGAGTTCAACCAGGTGCCAAAAACAGGTGGACTGATTTAGAAAAGAAACTAAAACTCCCGAGCCAAAACTCCCATACTTGTTCAGTGTGTTCCAGTTCACAGTTCATGTTCAACATCCTAAATCTCTTATTGCTGTTCATTCTGAGTGCCTTATTTAGTAAAAACCTGTCAAACTTCAATTCCTCTCTTTGTCTTTTTCTGTTATTCCACCCGGTTTTGACCCTAAAACACACAGTAAAGCTGATTTAAAAAAAAAAAAATATATATATATATATATTTTTTTTACATTTTTAACAATTTTATGATGTTTTTAAAAATGTTTTGAAAATTTGAAAAGCAAGGTATATATGGTATATAATATACAGTATAGTATGTAGCATATTAGCAATAGAACAAAGTCAATATCATGTGAGTGAGTGAGTGAGTGAGTCCTTTGGTTTTGCTGTAGAATGAATGAATGTAGAATGAATCAAAGGTTCCACTGATATTCCATTCAAAATGCATGTGTGTCTTTTTGACCCACCTATGGAAGCTTTGGGTAATAATACAAAATGTACAATTTAAAAAAATGTATTAAAGGTAAGGTAAAAATGTAAATGGCATGATGTCAATAATGTGTTTTTTGAGGAATACGTGGAATTTGAAATATCAATTTTTCATAACAAAGATATTCTAAGAGAACAACTTCACCGCGTCATTTTTGACCCACTGATGCATCTAAGGGTTAAACACAGACAGCATATATAAATGTTTCAGTTTCCTCGTCTTAAAGGAATGGCTGCAGATGTGCAGCTCCAGAGGCGCAGGTACATTATTCATTGCATATCTGAGATGGTGGAGTCAGGTCACAGTCAGCCAGGCTCTGTCCAAAGGACAACAAATCATTTATTCCTGCAAAATACTGGACTTTTTTTTTTCTAAGACTGATTCTTTGAGCAAATGTACACAGAATATTGTATAAAACCTTATTTATATTAATCATGCAGCCATCTGAATATAGCTAAGATTGATATGATAAATCTGCAGTCGAATGTATACACTGATAAGGTCACAGGTACACCACCTAAATGCATACATACATACATATATACATACATATAGAGAATGTTTGGTCATGAATAGTTAATTTCCTTGTTGTTTATGTGGGAAATGATGGAGCTTTCTAATACCACACACTTTTCAGTCTCAGAGTCATAATGTTTATATGAAATGAATTGTAAGGATTTATACTATAGTGCACTTTAACCCATAAAGACTCAGTGCTACTTTTGTGTCAGTTCCAAAATGAATTTTTCTCTGTATTTAACCTTTCTTTAGTGATTTATCACCATCTATTATAATACCATCCTCTATATTTTGCGTTTTTTTTTTTTTTTTTTTTTTGTGAATATAATGCGTTTTCTTATTTTCATTTCATTGATCGTGTAGATGTTCATTAAATTTCAGATTAAAGTTGAGGGTTATTATATCAGAAACTAAGAAAACTGAAGAAAAAGTGACTTTTTCAGCAAAATCTCTCATTAACTGTACACAACACAAGTGTGTCCATCCACTGTCATTGATCCAACTCCATGGGTTTTACCGGTGAATCAATGTTGTAGAAGATGACGGTGTTTCCACGGTAACTACGGAGCCTCTGAACGTCCAAATGGGTCATATCTGATGACCATGAAAAGATGAAGAACTGTATTTAACCTGAATTATTTCACCATATTGATAGATTTAATGGTTCAGAAGTTATTGATGGTTTTGGTCGATGGTGGATGTTTGGGTCTTTATGGGTTAAATATTGAAATCTACCTCTGGGTCTCAGATAGATTTGATAAGATAAGATAAGATAAGATAAGATAAGATAAGATAAGATAAGACTTTATGGATCCCACCATGGGGAAATTTAACAGTATACAGCAGCAATATAAACACACCAGTGCAAAAGAAAGGCAGGTAGAAATAAATGTTCTTAAAGTAAAAAAAAAATTAAGTATAAAATTTATAATTTGTATACGCCATGAACATTTACAAAGCTAAGAACCCTCCTTGAGTTAGTCAGTCTGATGTCTCGTTGCCAGTATTTGACAGACAATCTGTCCAGGATCATCAGCGCCTTCAACTCCAAACAGAACAGTGAACATCATCAAACTCACCCATGTAGAAGAAACACTATGATTTCATTATCAAACTCCATTCTTTTCATTTAGAGCTGTGTCCAGTGTTGAAAACAACAACAACAGTGTTCCAGGCTTTTTATCATTTGGTCACAATCAGTATTAACTAGCTGATAGACATGTCTGCTTGGTTGTGCTGCAGCAGTTCTTTCTACTATAAAAAAAAAAAAAAAAGCTTTCAAGAGCTGTGCTGCAGTTGAAGTCATACAGTATTCCCATCTGTCGCTCCTTAAATTGCAGTATTCTCAGTACTTCTATACACAGTGTTTATCCCAGATGGTCTGTTTATTGGACTCTTACCTCCATTGTCTCTGATGGTAAAATTAGGATTCGCTGGAAGCTCTGGAGGCACACGGAAGGAGAATTTTCCATTTGCAAAGTTGTCCCGATCTGCAGCTCGAATCGTCTGAATCACCTGATGGAAAACGAGAAAAGCAATTCTGTACAATTAATGACACAGAAGATACACTGTAAGACCAGATAAGTTGAGTTTACTTAAAAAATCTCAGGTAGGTCATTGCCTTAAAAATTTTTTAGCAATGAGTAATGAAAACTTGAGTGTATTAAAGTCAAATGCTTGATTTGAATGGAATTACTATTTTAAGTCCAACACACTAAATGCTAAGTTAACTTAAAATTTGTTCCACTGTCAATTGCTTTATATATCATTAACTTAATATCATCAGTTCATTTTACTCAATTCTAAGTTGATTTAAGTTGAAATCTTTTGCAATATAAAGTGCTTTGTGTAATTATTAAACTTAATATATTGTAGTGTGAATGGAAATTAGCTCCATGTCATTTGGCAGTACAGGAAGTACCGATAATTTGGCAAGACGTTAAGATTTATATTATAGAAGAACAAGTGTACATGAACAGTAAAGCCATAGTTCTTCCTCTGGCTGTGACTCCTGGTGCAGCTGTACAAAAATACAAAAACAAACACAAAAAGGCCAATAAACACTGACATACACACATTCAGTCCAAATGAAAATTAACAGCACAACCCCGCTGAACCCCTGCACAGAAAAAGAACACATTTACAACAACATGCCCAATACCCACAATGCAATGCACAGATAAAAAGGTGTGGTCAGGACTAAAACTGAGTGATTTAATTCCATTCAACTGAAACTTTTTCATTCTTTCGACTATGTCTACAAATTAGTAGAATATACTGAACATTTTATAGTAATGGAATAAAACTGAAATCATTTAAGTACATTGTAATTCAAGCATTTTATTAAATACAAATTCCAGGCTTACAGTGAACAATCATTTGGTCATAATTCTGTATTTACACCTCACACATCTGTTTCTGTGGTGTCATTACCTCCGCCAAGGAGGTTCTGTTTTTGCCAGGGTTTGTTTGTTTGTCTGTTTGTCTGTCCGTTAGTGTGCAACATAACTCAAAAAGTTATGGACAGATTTGGATGAAATTTTCAGGATTTGTTGGAAATGGGATAAGGAAGAAATGATTAAATTTTGGTGGTGATCGGGGGTGGGGGGGCCCACGGGGGGGCCCATTTCCAACAAACCCTGAAAATTTCATCCAAATCTGTCCATAACTTTTTGAGTTATGTTGCACACTAACGGACAGACAGACAGACAAACAAACCCTGGCAAAAACATAACCTCCTTGGCGTGGGGGGGCCCACGGGGGGGGGCCACTGATCAGCCTTGGTGGAGGTCTGCGCTCTCCGAGTGCTTCTAGTTTTTTATGTATTTTTTTGTATGACAGACCTACATAAGCTTAATTCTGACAGAATATTAGTTTACTTTCTTCAACAGCATCCAAAATCAAAGTAATAAATTGTTATATTTCTATGCAGAAACATTTTTGTAGCGAACTAGAACTAACTTATCTGAAGTGATTCTGAAGCACATACAGACACATTTTCTTAAAATTAAATACTGGAAAACGTGATTTTTTTTTTTTTTTCACTGAAAAAAATGCCAAATACAGAGCATAATATTAGTATAAACAGTAATGAATCACTTAAGGAATGTTAAATCTATGGAGAAATTCATTTGGGAACTGACACAAAAGTAGCACTGGGTCTTTATGGGTTAAGGTAAAAGCGGTTTCATTTTTTTCTGTAAGTACTATTGTTTCAGCTGTGTCACAAATGTATTGATAGAGGGATGGTAGGATGTGAGTTAGAGTTGTATTTATTTTTTTTAGACTGGACTTTATTTCAGTGTGTATGGATCTGTTAGGTCTCCTTTTGTTATTCGGATCTCTATTTCTTTTTATTTTGCACAGCTGTTCAATTCTCAGATCAATCCTTCCCTCTCACTGGGAAAACCTTTATGTGAGTTGATACAACGCGCTGTAAGCCCAGACTTTGTATTTTACTAAAATGCTTGAATTACAATGTACTTAAATGATTTCAGTTTGATTCCATTACTATAAAATGTTAAGTATATTCTACTAATTTGTAGACATTGTTGAAAATATGAAAACGTTTAAATTGAATGGATTTGAATCACTCAGTTTTAGTCCTGACCACACCTTTTTATCTCCGCATTGCATTGTGGGTATTGGGCATGTTGTTGAAAATGTGTTCTTTTTCTGTGCAGGGGTTCAGCGGGGTTGTGCTGTTAGTGTTAATTTTAACTTAATATGTGCATGGCAGTGTTTATTAGCCTTTTTGTGTTTGTTTTTGTATTTTTGTACAGCTGCACCATGAGTCAGAGCCAGAGGAAGAACTATGGCTTTACTGTTGAGCAATGATGGTTTTAGTACAATGGGAAATTTTAAACCTCAACAAATTAAAAACACTGACTGTATTGAGTGGTAACACTGAGCTAACTTTGCCTTAACTTCCAACTGCACCATAATATATTAAGTTGAATAATTTTACAAAGCAATTTATGTTTCAATAGGATTATTTTAAATCAACTTGGTATTGAGTACAATGAACTGATGATATTAACCCTCTGGTATCCAGGTGAGCCTTTTAGGCACACTTTGCACTTCATTTTAAAAAACTTCACGTTATTTTTCACAATTTAAATCAGGTTAGAATTCAAAAGTTGTTCATTTGTGCATGATCTTTAAAATTCTGTCCACCAACTCAAATGTGCACATTGTAAACAAAAGAAAATGAGCAGACTAGCATCTGTCTGCACAGTGTGCCTAAAACGCACTATTTCTAACATTTGATCTGTATGATTACGACTGAGCTGGATTTACAAAAATAAAATCAAATTAGAGCAGAAAAATAAATCAATATATAATATTTAATAGTTTGATTCATAGGCGTGCCTTTTACGCACACTTGGTGACAGATGCTAGTATTTTTGTACATTTGACCTAACGCCAAAAATAATAAAGCAAATTAACCAGTGTTGGAGTTAATCATTGACATATGCCAGGATGAAAAAATCAAATAATATGTGATCCACTTTTTATGTAGTATATTGAAAAACATTTTTTTTGTGTGTGTTTTGCATAAAAAAATGGTGTGTTCACATTACAAACACAGCATTTAAAGGGTTAAAAAATGAGACAGTTCTTGAGTATTTGGTATTTTTATTTATGGCTCAAGTTAATGAAATAGAAAAAAGTGTAAAAGAATTAAAAACAAACTGTATGAAAATTTTTTTTGACATTATTCCACAAGTGTGCAAAAATGGCACACTTGGTGTTTAGTAAGGGCCTTGCTGGACCTGATACCAGAGGGTTAAGTCTGATGATTATATAAAGCAATTGACATTGCAACAAATTTTAAGTTGAATTAACTTGGCATTCAGTGTGTTGGACTTAAAATAGTAATTCCATTCAAATCAAGCATTTAAGTTTAATACACTCAAGTTTTCATTACTTAAATTTTTTAAGTCAACGAGTTCCCTCAGATTTTTTAAGTAAACTCAACTATTTGTTCTGGAAGTGCATTGGGTTTAGTTGTTATTTTAGACACGTATACAGTAAACCTGCCTTACTGGAGATGGATATGTGTTATATACCTGCATATTTCACATCTGTATTGGGTCTTATTATGACTGTGGTGCCCTACAGCCTCTATATCTGTGTACTTCTGAAACCTCTCATACTATAGTCCTGCAGTTCTATAGACTATTGCTCACATTTTTTATATTTTATTTTTGTGTTTTCTCAGCCACCCTTGGGTTATGTAAGCAGCCCCAGTGCACAGATATTAGTTGAGTCTGCAGCGCTTCAAAGTTTTTCAGCATTATTGAGTAAAAACTCCATAATTATCTGTCAGAATACTGTAATTGAAGTGGTCTGACAAGACAAGAACTCAACCCACTCAAAAGTAGATTTTTGGAGCGGTTATATAATCACAGGTGTTTTCAGACAGGTAGTGGAGTTTAACTTTTTATCGGGCAAGTGACTATTTTTGGTAATTTCCACAAACATTAAATATGGGGCCAGTCCTATAAGGAGCATGTTCATTTTTATAACACTATACAGTGATTCAGAGAGATTTCATAGACATTCTGAAGCTGTCAATAGTGAATATGAGTGATTTTTGTCAATTTATGACCTTCTAACAATTATACTACATTAAATGTCCTAAAACTACATGATGTTGTTGACTTTAATACTGTTATCATAATGTGTAAAGCCCATGACCATAAGCTTCCCTACAGTCTACAGGAGATGTTTGAGCTGAGACAAAGTCACTATAATTTAAGGGGAACTGAAATCTACAAGGAAATTAAAGGTGGGGTAGGAGATCTTGGAAAAATGGTTGAAGCAAACTACATTTTGAAAAAACACAATTCAAAAGTCCAAACCCCTGTCTTCAGACATCCCCCTGAAGCCACACCTCCAGAGTACTGGCACACGCAGCGCTTGTTCCCGAGGGTTCATGAGCGCTGCACAGCATTGTTTCACTTGGTGCCAGCCCTGGCTCTGGCTCACGGATCCATGCATACCTCATTCAGTCTCCTCCAACACCACCGTTTGTCAGCAGATCAGCCCCACTTCATACCTGTCTGGCTAACATTACATTCCCTAGTGATTTATGTTAGAGACAAAACAATTTCCTGGTGAACTTTCCATCCTAATATAGCTAATATAGCCAAGCTCTGGCTTTGGCTTCGTTTCGTCTACAAGTGCTCCAAGCCTCTGAGAACATGGAAGTCATGCTTGAAGAGGGGTACATGCAGAGGGGGGAGGGACAAATGGAGGGGAGCGTGATGTTGGTTCCATTCTTGTGACTGGTTACAAGAACTGAAAACGGTTTAAGGATCCAGTTCTGTTTGCAGAACCAGTTCCATTTAAAGGTGTCCAAACACTGTGCGATTATTTCGATCGTTGCACGCAGCTCCATCTCAAACTGTGCGAATCAATGGTAAAGTCAGGCTCACGATTCATGTTCTCACACTGTACTGGTATGTGACCTGACTGCTCACACTGTAGGACCATACACCAGAGGACGCACAACACGTTCGAGTGTTGGATCCAGAAATACAACGTTAAAATACCAAGGAATCTGTAAGCGCATTGACGATTGTGTATTGGCGTGAGTCATGAAATGGTAGTGCTAAACAAAAACCAACGAGCTGCTTTGGTAACATGTGCCATTATCTGTGAGGAATCAAAACAGAAGAAAAGACGACCACGTGTTTGGTGCAGGAATTGTTTGTCCAGACGTGGACAGTATGGGCTGTCATCCTACAGCAAAGGGAACTAGAGGGAAGCTGCAAAAGCTAAACTGCACTAGGACAACAGCCAGCTACTGTTAGCTCGTACGCTACTGTACGCTTCTGTATTGGCGCATGCACAGCGTGAGAATTTGAGGCCCATGGGCTCGTGGCAGTGCTTTGACAGTGCCATACCCTCACCAGGAGCGAGCAGGATTTCGAACAGCTCCATTTTCCTTGCGAACACACGATTGCTGGTGGTGAGGTGGTGGTGAGGTGTTAATGGCTTCTCCTTAGCCCATGTCCACTGCACCAAACACCACACACAATCAGAGGCACATCTGGACCCATCCCAGAAATAGTTGCACGAGTTAGAAGTCATCTCTAAAATCGCAGTGTATGGCCACCTTCAGGAACCAGCTCCGTCTAAGGATCATTGGACTAGTTTTGTTTCCAGAACTCAGAACCAAGCTGTGCTCTGACCTCCAAGCCCCGCTTAGCGCCCTCAAAGCCCTGGCTCCTGTGGGGCTTGGAGGGGCTCTAAGCCGCAGTGAACCGGGAGACCAAGCCGTACCTTCACGGACCTCGGATCTAGTTCCAAGTAATGCTCTCCATCAGGTCCGAGCCATAAATGAATACACATTTGCACTCTTCGACTGTTTATATTTTATTTAATGATGGTGAATGTCATTTTGTTTGACTTCATTAATGCGATCCCCAACTCCCACATCGCCACGTCGTGCCCTGCAGGAAGCCGGGCTACAGGCTCCGAGCACCGGCTCCTGCGGGCTTGCAGACCAGTGCGCCAAGCCGCTACACAGGAAAAAAAAAAAAGAAAAAGAAAAAAAAGAACCAAAAATACGATATAATTGAATAATAATCTAAAGTAAAAACAATAGAAATGCAAATCAAATGATATACAGCCTTAGATTTTTTTCGTAAATTACAGTCCTTTTCAGATGCTTTTTAAATAATAATAAAGCAGACGATTGAAGTTCAGGTCGTAGATTCATTCAGATTTCATCAGATTTCATTATATGAAAGCTCAAAGGCAGGATGTGGGTTGCGGATGTAGATTTGGCTGCTGCAGCTTTAAATAAATGAGGGAATGTAAAGTTGTTGGAGCTGAAAGCTGCAGGATGACCTCTGATTAGAGGTGTTAACGCTGTTTTCAGCCACTGCAGCTTTTAGATCTGGAGCATACGGTCCAACTCCATCGTCTGCAGGATTCTGAAAATGGCTAAAAGTCAGAGAGAGGTTAAGACGGTGGTGGTCAGTGTCTGAACGTCCATGTGTGGATGGAAGACAGGAATAATTCAGGGACATTGAGACGCTGAAATATTTAGTTTGAGCTTTTGTACTGGTTTTAGCACCTGAGAAAGGTCCTTAAAAGTCAATATCTATTTACATCTATGCTATATTTAGAATATTTTCTCCATTTTCCGTGCTGTCATGCAGCTCTGTCTCATGGGAAAATGAAGCCCTGAAGTGGTCTTAACCCCTTTAGACCTGGAACTATATTCATGGCAGCTTTTAAAGGAATTTTACTCTACATG
The DNA here is from genome assembly GCF_902148855.1 of Sphaeramia orbicularis. Classification (NCBI taxonomy): domain Eukaryota; kingdom Metazoa; phylum Chordata; class Actinopteri; order Kurtiformes; family Apogonidae; genus Sphaeramia; species Sphaeramia orbicularis. Next base: position 50,744,861 of record NC_043973.1, on the reverse strand, counting down.
TGACCTTTACCAAGCAATTTATCACCATTTATTGTAATGTTATCTTCTGTCAGATGTCAATACGTTTTGGGAACAGTAGGTCAAAATTTAAGTATTTTATGAATTTTTATTTTTTATTTTTTTTCCTCGTTTACTTATAATGGGTGAAATTTCAAGTGTCTGTAGCAGAAAAACTATTTAGTGAATTCATACCAAACTGGGTTTATAGAATACCAGCCACCCAGAATAGATGTCATTACATTTTGGGAACACTAGGTCAAAGTTCAGATTTTTTATGAATTTTTAAACTCTTCCCATTTACTTATGATGGGTGAAATATGTGCGAGGGGCGGGGTTTGTTGGGCCTGGCACCATTTGTTGAATGACTGTTTTCAGAATAATTAATAATAGCTTTCTTTTATTTAGCATCATAAAGGTCCTTTCATGCAAAGACACAGCTTAACATGCTTAAAATCCCAAAGACAGCAACGACGACATGTTAAAATAAGCAATAATAGCAACACGTGTGAGGAAAAACAAATACACACAAACAAATCCAGCAGTTCATTAATGTTCCTCCAGTTCTGTTTGCCTTCTGGCTGGGCTGCATGAACCAAAACAAGATTTATTCCTATTTCATTAAATAAAATATGTTTATTGATCATGGTTGGCATATAAAGACCTGCTTAATTCCATTTATTTATTTATTTTAAATTTAATTAAAAATGCCAAATTGGGTGGTGTAAAATTCATCCTAAACAGCTGTAATCATATCCCAGTTATAAAGCTACAGTGACAAACACAGTGAGACGGCAGATGTTTGTGAATGTCGAGCTTATCTGAAATAATACATTCCATCCTGTTACCAGACCCAGTTGGGACTCGTTAAAAATCCATCAGAGCCTCGGATCAAAGCGGGAGAGCCAATTTCCAACACTTGCTGCTTGGCTGTTGCCACATTCAGTAATCACACAGAGATGAACTGGTCAAACCCGAGGTAAGAGGTTTTGTGTTTTCCATAATTTGGTTAAACACTGAACCCAGAATATCTCATTTCATTTATCTATTTAATTTTTTTTTTCCTTTCTTTCATGCAATTGATTAGTGACAGAGTGAAGGTTAATCTATAAGCATTTCAATTACATACTATGCTTCTGATAGGTACACATTATGACACTAGTTGCTTTTCCATTGGACATCTTCAAAACTTTACCGATATTTACTAAATGTTGAAAAAAACAGAAGTGTGTAATGTTGGTTTTTCCATTAAATCACAAATGCAATGATTTGTTTATTTATTATCGCGAGATGACATGGTGACGAACGTAAATATGGTGTTGATTTACAGATATATTCATTATTATTATTATATATTACCCCTCTATCTCGTACTAAATTAAACAATGATTGGGTTTCCTGGTGTGTCCACACATACCGTGACATGTTTCTTCTTCTTCTTCGCTTGTTGTAACGTCCGTCAGCATCTGGTTTTTACATTCACCTGACTGGTTGTGAAAAAAGGTCTTTCCGTTGCAGTTTTGCGTGATATACCATTTGTTGTACACCGAAAAAACCACCTCTTGCCAGCACCAAAACTTTTAATCGAAAAATGAGACTTATGGTGCAATTGTTGTTTTTCCATTAGGTACATTTTTATGCGCAAGTTATATTTGCACAATTTGAGGGTCAATGGAAAAGCGACCCCTGACATCCTTGGACTCCCTGAGAGTAAACTGCTGGACTAAACAGATATCATGGTAAAATTAACATTTTTATTTAAATTCCACCTCTCATCCACACATACATGGTGTGTTTGTGGGTAGTGGTTTTAGGGAATTGTGACATAGTTATTTTTAGGGATGTAAGGGTTACTGGTATAATGATAAACCACGGTAAAATTAGTATTATTTTACTAAAATTAGACTAAAAAAACCTAGAAAACTAAAAACTATCATTAAAATTAGTATTGAGAGGGTCAAGTGGGTTTTGTTTGATTTTTTTTCCCCTTTTTTTTTTTTTTATGTGTCTGAATACCTGCGTGTATTCTGTATTTTGAAATTTAATAAAAATATCTACACAGAAAATTTGTATTACCGTTTTAAATTCTAATTATCATTAAAATCATGTTTAATTACCGTACTTTGAAAATGATGACTTCAGATAAATGCAAAAAAAAAAAAAAAAATTATACTCTTACTCTGAGCCATCCCAAAATTAATGAATTTTAACAAAATATTGGGGCCAAAAATAGGACTAAAATTGGGACATGAAAAGCTACCCAGGTGTCAGTGCATTTGATCTGAAAAAAATGGCTGTAAATGGTCTTATATAGCACTATAAATAAAGACACTGATAAATGTGTCGATCCTGGTGGTTTTTCTAATCCAGACATGTGGGTTTTTCATGAATCTCAGTCTCATTCCAGGTTTTGTGTGTAACCCATCGTGTCCACTTGTGTTACATGCAGAACCTGCCCATTTAAACGCAATAAATCGCGACTGATTTTGCAACAGCGGTCATTTTTGTGAAACACTCTGCCTTGGATAATTAATTCGATTCCAAAATTGTACCTGTGAGAGAATAAACATGTTCGAAAAAATAGTAGCGTGTAATTTCTGTGTCCTTTTGACCGTGTTACATGCAGATTCTTGTATAAAAATAACACAAAAATGTGTTTTATCTGCAAAGTAGTTTCTCTTTTATCTCAGTAAATATCTACTCTAAACTTGCTTCATAACATTAGTCTACATCTGGTTTGAATTTTTAGCCCCATGTCCTGTTTTTAGGGACCAGTTTCATAGAAGCACCCATATGTCTAAGGAGCCTTTAGTTTAATTCAGTCCTTTAGCATAATTAGGTTATTAATTAGTTTAATTGATTTCAGGTATTATTTGTGTTGAATAGAATAGAACAAAATTTTATAATACAGAATAGAACAGAATCAAATCGAATTGAATAGAACAGAACAGAACAGAACACAATGCTTTTACCCATGTATTAATTTGTTGAAGTATAAAACTTGCTGCCACTGGTTTCAGTCTGACCTCCTGCCAAAATAAACTTTGAGCAAATGATTTTCACATATGTATTTTTCTCATTTCTAGACAGTGTAAATTGAGTTTGGGTCCACAGTCATATTTTAGCTCATGCTATTCTCAGTGCACGCTGAAAAGTGACAGAATGACTGACAGAACACTTCTACCCCCTCTCGACAGTGTGTGGTTCTTTAAATTAGGACCTGTGGCAAACATGAACTCGATAAATGCTTGCGTCTATTAAAACTGCAAAGACGCAGTTGGGGGCTTTTGACCGGAGTCCCTCAGGATTCCAGTACTTTGCTATTTTTAATAAGTGATAATTTAGAGGCAGAAACTGCAAGAGCAACTGGGAGCAAACTGATTGACAAAACCATGAAGAATTAAATTGACAGATGAAAACACCTGCGAGATACAACAGATGATACACCTCTGGGGATTCTGGAAACCATAGAAATAGGATTAAGAATAAATTCATCAAGCAGTGTAAATATAGTTTATGGTTGATTTGCTCTACAGAAACACAATACTGTATAAAAGTACTGTCATACTTTAACCCTTTAACAACTGCAGTCTCTCCGGCGCTGCATTTTGCACGTTACAGTATTCAAATGACTGTAACTCCTTAACCCTTTGTGCTATCCACAAAATTCAAATGGCATCGGAAAGCTGAGATCCGGAGCTTGCCGACGATACATAACACTTTACGAAAGCAATGTAGGACTCTACAACAAGTACAAACTTCCACACAGGCTAAAAAACGCCTGAAAATAATAAAAAAATATGAAGCCGTAACATGGATACTGAGTGTTCAAGATCAAAAAGAATATTTGAGCAGATGTAAAATAGTTGCAATCTCAAAAAAGTTTAGTTCTGGACATTTTCAGTTGTTTCTGATAATAAATACACTAAAAACTTCAAGTCCATTTTTTTTTTTTTTTACTAGAAGTGAAGACACACCAACCCGATTTTCGGCAGTCGGACGGCGTTGGGCAGTCTGGTGAGGACGGTGACAGAAATCTGGTTGGTGTGTTCTCTGCGATTGGTTGTCGTTAATGCCGTCACCAGTCTTTTCAGCCGATTCAACATGTGTAATTGACCACTGCTCATCGTTCAGTCGGACCAATCTGATTGGCGGAGGGATAGTCTTAGACGAGTGAATCAGTGAAGGAGAAGTTTCCATGTGAATCCAGCTCTGCCAAAGTACTGCACACTGTTATTGTCTTCTATAATAGAACATTCACTGCTCATACTGGATCTGAATGAGTGACAGTCAGTGTTGACTATGGACTTCATTCATTCCATGAAGTAAACACTGTTAGCATTGTTAGCACAGTGCGATTTCTCCTTAGTTTTTGCCTGCGACATCTTTCTTCGTCCACAAGAAGAAGTCCTAGAGCTGACAAGGCCAGTATCTTCTTATTACTACTCATCCGTTCAATGAGTACAACAACAACAACAACAACAACAACACCAACAACAACAACCCTTTTGGACAATTCAACACTCTCTACTGACAACAACGACTGACGACAGCGAGCTCTGTGTTTAGATGTTCTGTCATTTTCTGGAATTTCATCTTGCGCTAGTGCAGAACACACTCTGAGGTCAGTAGTCGATGTGGTGTGTTCTTCACATTTTTTTGACTGTGTCAGAGAAGCGAGAGCCGACTGATAGTTGGGTTATATTTAATGGCGACGATCGGCAGTCGGGTTGGTGTGTCTTCGCCTTAAAACACACTGTTTTCATTATTTATAACAATGATAATTAATGGCCAGATATTGAAAGTTAAGTTCCTGAAAACAAAGGTGCAAAAGAATGAACAAAAAATAACTTTTCAGCCTTTACTGAAATTCACAGAAACTTATAGAATGAGCAGTATATCATGACTTTAACACTAAATCACCACTTATCACCTGGATAACTGTAGGTATGGTACTTATTTTATTTCTGTCATTATATATATATATATATATATATATATATATATATGTGTGTGTGTGTGTGTGTATAATTGTTATCTATTCAATCTTATTTTATTTATTTATTTTTACTATGTTTTCACATCTAGACTTTGTATGAATGCTATTTGCATCCTGTTCATAATCCTGGTGTCTTTTGGTCGTTACATTTACATGTTTATGTTTACATTTGAGTTGGGGGTGGGGACTTATGTTTAAAAAAACAGTAGAAATGTACACATTGTATGATGCATCCATGTTATGCTGTTAAAAATCCACAAATAAAATTATTAAAAAAAACCAAAACCCTTTTCTGAAACTTTTATTGGAAAGAAGCCATGAAGTCACCTCAGCGGCCTGTTATAATGGCAGTCTAAAAAAGGGTTAATGCACCTTGTGGTATTTCGTAACATTAAGTGAGAGGAGGTTAGCTGCGGATTTAGATGTTTAGTCACAGATTTTTCAGTCACCGAAGAAAGAAAAAATGCGATATTTTCAACCAGCGTCTGACCTTTACAGATGTGGTTCACCTATTTACTCAATAACCACCTGCTCTCTCACCCTGCTTTCCAGCTTCTGATCTCCTTTGGGTTGCAAGTCGGTGCTTTGTGTGAAAAAAAAAAACACTGAATCTGTGTGAAAAGCTCTACACAAGTGCAGCCTGGCAGCCTCGGGCGGTCGATTTCAATAATCCGAAGGTTTCGCCCAGACTTCAGACATCAGCACCTGCACCGCACAAGCCGGATCACAGCCGACCGTCTGTGATTTCACTGATTTAACTTTTCAACCGCAGCGTATTAAATCCTCTCACAATCTGCACACGAGCACCCCCATATTTCTATTTCCACATTATTAGCATTAAGTGGGAGGGTTGCTCTCAAATGTAATTAGCTACACTGCCTTCATCATATTGTAAGTGCCATCATAATCCCAAAGCCAAAACATGTGATCTACTGGATTTAACAAATGCTCTTTACAAATCACTTGTCAGCCCCCCCGCCAAAAATCTGCTAATTTGCAGAAACTTGTAAGTTAAATGAAAAAAAATAAAAAAAATCTATTCCAGTTGACACACTGTGATTAAAAAACGCTATCGCATTCCTCTGCAGGGGACATTCACTGGGGTTTCTAACAGCAAAAATAAAGCCCATTTTGGTTGCATGCTGTAGTATCCTGAGCCCTCAGGCGTGGATCTTCCACTGGTTTCAATACCCTCAACACAGCAAACAGGAAATGAGCATTAAATGTATATAGCTTGCCCCACAACCTGCTATTGTTCTCTAGCCTAATCAATTATGCAAATGTACACCACCAAGTCCACAAATGTAACAACAACAACAAAAAAAAATCACCGCCTCATATCTGACGCGCTGTGCATGAAAAATCATCCGCCTCAATTTACTGCAATGCCAGCAACAAGAAAAAAAAAAAAAAAAAGAAAAGCTCTCCTTCTTCACTGACTGTGCTAGCATGTGTTGTCTGTTGCCTGCAGCCAAGCTAAATGATTACACGCTCAAACATACACACAAAACCCACACACACTTGAGCCTAAATTTGCATGAAAACCAGGGAGAGTATTGGACGTACAATAAGGGGAGAGCAATATATATAATAAGACAGCGAGAGAGTGCGCAGTGTGTGATCTTAGTGTGTGTGAGTGTACATGTGATGACAGAAAGTTCTTTTATCATCCTCGCTTTAGAATTGGCCCCGTTGCAGAGCAGAGAGGCTGACAGCGTGGCGGCGAGAGGAAGGGGTGGAGGGGTGGGGAGAGAGAGGGGGAGGGAGGAGGCCCCTGTTTGGGTTTAATATGATCATCTCTGCTGCTGCTATCTGCCCCAGCAGCGGAAGCATCAGTCTGAATAATTTATGGGTTCAAGAAGCTGCAAAGTCTGCAGCTCAGCTGATAAATCCCTCGCTGATGGTGTCAGACACACAACGAAAAGGCTACGGATCAACATGGATGTATTTGTATGTGGACGCATGTGTGTCTGTGAGGAGGAATGAGGCTTCCATGCATCTGTTCGCTGGTGGATACATGTGTTTGCACCGGCATGTGTCAAGGAGAAGCCAAGTATTTATAGATTTATAGGTGCTTGTGTTGAACTGGTTTAGGTTATGTATTTATACGTGAAATGCGTAACATATCTGGGTTTTTTATATATATATATATTTATTTTTTCCAGTGATGATTTCCAACCGTCCTGTTCCCTACCACCATGATAAAAGGCCGAGGACTTATTTCTGTGTAGAGGTGTCATGTTGGCTTTTCCTTACACTCTATCCAAAGTGCCTCAACACCTATTTTCTAGTGCTCTACAGCAGCAACAGTGTGAAACTTTATCTAATAGTAGCTTTAAAGGAGTCATATTTAGCTTTTTTAAATGGAATTATGCACGGACAATGCAGTGAAGGAGGAATGTCACTGTTTTTGTTGATGCCGTTATGGTTGAATAGTTGTTATTGGGTTTTACTGTTCATTGTGTAGCATGAATCACAAACTTATATTTTGCACTCTGTATAAAATTGTCTAATTTGCACTAAGTAAAAAAAATCTCTATTTGCTTTACAATAATGTATACATAAACATATATTTTTGCAGACTGTATTCCTGTACATATTCACTCATGGTATAAAAACTCTAATTTGCACTATCTGTACATATAACCATATAAAACCCACTGGAAATAATATATACTTAAACATATATTCTAATAGACTGGATCCCTGCACACATCCACACACTGTATAAAAATTCTAATTTGCACTATCTGTACATGTAACAATATAAAACCCACTGTAAATAATATATACTTAAAACTTATATTTTTACAGACTGTATTCCTGTACATGTCCACTCACTGTATAAAAATTCCAATTTACACTCTGTACATATAATAATGTAAAACCCACTGTAAATAATATATACATAAACTTATATTTTTTAATAGACCAGATACCTATACACATCCACTCGCTGTATAAAAATTCCACTTTGCGCTTTCTGTACAAATTACAATATAAAACCCACTGTAAATAATATATACTTAAACATATATTTTTACAGACTGTATTCCTGTATATATCTGCTCACTGTATAAAGACTAATTTGCACTCTGTACATATTACAATATAAAACCCACTGTAAATAATATATACATAAACATATATATTTTTTTAATAGACTGGATACCTGTGCACATCCACTCTCTGTATAAAAACTCTAATTTGCACTTTCTGTACATATAACCATATAAATCCACTGTAAATCTCAACCCATTGTTGTCTTTGTCTCTAGTCGAATGTTTGTCCATATTATATCTATGTTGTCTGGGTTCATGTCGGAACTGTATGTCGTCAGCAATGTAAAAACCAAAGCCAAATTCCTTGTATATGTTTACATACTCAGCCAATAAAGCTGATTCTGATTCAGATGTATGTGCTTTATGTTGTTTGGACTTGGTACGGCTGCTACCTTGGACAGGTCTCCCTTGCAAAAGAGATTCCTAATCTCAATGGGACTTCCTGGTTAAAAAAAAGTAAAATCCATAAAAACAAAATACATTTAAAAACATTTCCCTGTGGTCTACATAAACTATAAATGCTATCCTTGGGTCTGAATTCTTCATTAATTCAACTCCACAGGTCCATCTTCAACCCTATTTCTGAGTAATGACACCAGAAAGGTCGTTTTGAGCACTGGCCCTTTAAATGTACATGACCCCGCCCCCTTCCAGGTTGTTGACTCTGCTTTCTGTCCCATTCAGCCACTTGCTGCTCATTTTTAATCTTGCACTGTAGTATTTATGCATTATTTATTCATGATTTATTATTAGGTTTTACTGTTATTGTCAGATTTTATTGTTATTATTTTTAATATAGGATTCATTTTACAGGATTTTTATCATGTACATTGCTGGTCCTGATTTTGTTTCATGTACATACTACATGTAATGACAATAAAGTGAACCTTGAACCCTGAGTTTCCTAATACAACCAACAACGGAACATTTTAGGTAATCAGCTCAGTTTGGACATATTTTCAGTTTTTACTACAACTGCTGCTGCTGACGAACAATTACGTCGTACTCAGAGAAATGTTCATCAGAAGTCTTGACCTTATATGTGCAAATGCCGTGACGTAATAAATTAACCCTTAGGGGTCTGAGCCTATTTTGGATGTTTTTGAGTACATTGATTTTGTCTTTATATACTATATAAACAAATGTTTACTAAACCCATGTTCAGTATCTTTTTTTACGCAAAACTTCATCTATCTCATCTGCCTTTTATTTTTTCACTTTAACCTCGTATATAAACACAAAAGGCAAAAAAACACAAAATACTGTATATATAATCTGATTTGAAAAATGTATATAATTTATTGCGTAAATAACACACAGATGCTTAACGAACCTTTTCAAAGACTTTAAAAGTGAATTTTGGTTCCAAATATTAGGAATAGAAAATCAAAATTGTACTAAATTAAAACTATACTCAAATATTTGACATAAAAGCAGATATTATATAGCGTTTTCTCTGGTTTTCTTGGTTTTTGAATGAATATAAAGATAGCTTTGCAGCACCTGGAGGGTTCAAATTCAAACTTTATGAACTATTAGGGTCCACAAATACACAAATAAATGAACCAAAGACTAAGAAAAGTGGCTTTAGCAAAATATGACCCCTGTTAGTGATTTATCACCATTTATTATAATATTATCCTCTGTGTTTTTGCACTTTTTTAGTGAAAATCTGGTATTTTCCGATATTTAATTTACAGATCATATACTTTAACGTCCTAAGGACCCAGGAAATGTCAGCAAAGTACAAGCTTTTTTTTGTTTTTTATTAAATTAGTGCTTATATTGGAAACATCATGATGCAACAGTTTTTTCAGATGCAGTTTTTAACATTTTTATGGAATGTCCTTTGTGGTGGACAGTTTTCTTTTTTTGTTTAAAGTTACAAAACTCTTGTTCACAAATGTGGCCAGAAAACCCATAGCTGGGTCTGAGGAGGTTAATCATCATTCTGATATTACATTTGAGGCTTATTATATCAAAAACAGACAAAACTAAAGATAAAGTGACTTTTCCAGTCAAATATATCATTCACTGAATGTAAGAACAAGCATCTCCGACAACTGTCATTTATTGAACTCCACGGGTTTTATTGGGGAATCGATGTTGTAGAAGATGACAGTGTTTCCATGGTAACTACGGAGCCAAAGACTAATAAAAGTGGGTTTAGCAAAATATGACCCCTGTTAGTGATTTCTCACCATTTATTATAATATTTTCCTCTGTATTTTTGCACTTTTTCAGTGAAAATCTGGTATTTTCCTATATTTAATTTACAGATCATGTACTTTAATCATCATTCTGATATTACATTTGAGGCTTATTGAATCAAAAACTGAGAAAACTGAAGAAAAAGTGACTTTTCCAGTAAAATATATCATTAACTGAATTTAAGAACAAGCATCTCCGACAACTGTCATTTATTGAACTCCATGGGATTTATTGGGGAATCAATGTTGTAGAAGATGACGGTGTTTCCATGGTAACTACGGAGCCAAAGACTAATAAAAGTGGGTTTAGCACAATATGACCCCTTTAAACAAGAACGAACAAACTAATGTCAGCAAACAACAAGCTCCCGGTAGAACACAGACCCCAACACACCATGCAAAACAAGCATATACAAATGTTACATGCTGTACCTTTTAATATTTAATATGAAGTGAATGAAAACAGTGTAAAAGTACAGTTCAGTTACAGCTGTTCAGTGGAAGGACTTGTGTGAACAGAAAGTGTGGACGTCTTCAAACACATGGGCTATTTTGGTCTATGTAGGTGCAGCTGGACAAGGTGCAAAGGCACCGGGTGAGGTGAGAGTATAGAAAGGTTGGAGTGATTAATGTATGTAAGCTATTTCCTTTCCGTCTCTTTTGCTAAATGACCCACATAAACATGATGGATGCCACCTGTACCACTAGCTGTGTCAAACAGAACAAATTATTCAACAATTTATAAAGAGTACAGGGCGGTTTTCAATCTCAGATTTCCTGCAAAGTAATGAAATATACAATAATTTAGCAAAAATGTAAACATGTGATTCATACTAAAGGTCAGGGTCGCTCATAGATTGAGTTTGTACAGTACAGAACATTCCATATATTAAAAGGACCCCATTGTCCATAAGTTATGAGATTCTAGACAGTACTACATCTGTTTGACCTGTTCTCTTCACACATTTTATTCAGACTTTATCATAACTGGAGGGTTGTGACCTAAAAGTGAGTCGTGTGGTTAAAATACAGCCTTTTCATTGCTTGTTACAGCCTTACATACCATACCATACCAACTTTATTTATAAAGCACTTTAAGAACTTTACAGCTGGCCAAATCATAAAACGAGGAAATAAATAAGTAAATAAGTAAAAACTGATAACACAGGGGCTAAGTGGGCTAAGAAATACAGAATACAACCATCATAAAAACAAAGACAAATTAAAATCTGAAAAACAAACAAAACAAAACAGCATAACAAAAAAAAAAAAAAAAAAAAAAAAAAAAAAAAAAAATATATATATATATATATATATATATATATATATATATATATATATATAAAAGAAACATTTCACTCATTGATTAAAAGCCATTAAGAAAAGGTGTGTTTTTAGACATGATTTAAACACAGGCAGAGACTGAGCCTGTTGAACATCTAAGGACATCTGGTTCCACAGCTTTGGAGCAACAGCAGATGTCATACGTCATATCTGATGTCAGACATTTACACTGACAGACGTCCATTAGAGATGTTACCATGGTAATGGCCATGATGGTGATGATGATGTAAATATGTCAATTTTTTTTTTTTTTCATTTTTAATATTAATTCTTTATTTACAATACCGGTCAAAAATTTTAGAACACCCCAATTTTTCCAGTTTTGTATTGAAATTCCAGCAGTTCAAGTCCAATGAACAGCTGAGATGGTACAGAGGTAAGTGGTGAACTGCCTGAGGGGAAAAAAAAAAGGTTAAACAAAACTGAAAAATAATGTCCATTTCAGAATTATACAAAAAGGAGAACAAGAAATGGGTGAACAACTTAAAGCAGTTCTGCAGCAATGGAGGTTGATCAAGTCTGGAAAGTTGGTGCTACCAGTTCCTCCAGGTGTCCCAACATTTGTGAATTCCTTCAACCCCTTGTGTCTGCAGAAAAGTAGTGTGGAACACAATTTGGTACCATACCGCTGTGAGCATTATTTGAACAGTATTGGACTGCAGAAAGTAGTGTGTTACTATAAAAATGGAAAAGAGGAAAAGGCAATTAACCATAGAAGAGAGACAGAGCATCAGAAGACTGAAAACTGTAGGTGTGTCCTACAGAGAAATGTCCCAGAAAGTCCAGGTGTCAGTCAGTCCAGTTTCCTTCACCATCCAAAGGCACTCAGAAACTGGACTGGGAAATGCTGACAGGAAGAGGTCTGGAAGAACCAAAGACACAACAGAACCAGAAGACAAGTTTATGAGTCAACAGCTGGAGTGAGAGGAGACTGACAGGACAACAGCTGAAAGCACAGAGAAGATAGAGGAGGAGGAAGAGAGGAAGAGTTTCCACTGGGAACAGAAGACTGAACAGTTGCAGGTCTGATCAGTCCAGAACACCTTCTTCCAGTCTTCAGTAGTCCACTGGCGTTGTTTCATGGCCCAGCCAAGCCTCTCTTTCTTCTTCTGAAGTCTCACCAATGGCTTTCTGCTGCAACTGGACCCATCCAACCTGCATCTCCATGTAATATTCCTGAATGATCTTCTACTGAGGGCATTTTTCAAACTTTGTCAGAAAAGTGAACGACTTAAATTCATAATCAGGTCCATTCCATAATTTCGCACCCACAACCCAAATACATCTGGACTTCACATTTGTCCTCACTTTAAAGACCCCTTAAATTACGTGCCGCACCAACCGTGGCCATATTTTGTTTCATATACACCACATATACAGTCTCAATTTAACGCTGAAAATAAAAAGTAGTTGCTAAAACTACTTTTTCTAGCTGTAATTTTTCAAACTCCATTTCTCCAGGAGTAGAAATGTGGTTTGTTTGAACTACTGCCATGATGAACTACTTGTGGTTTTAAAAGCTACACTTGTAAAGTAGCGTCCCAACCCTGCTTACAGTATACACCTGTATTTGATACATCAGGTAAATGTTCATTCCACAAAAGAACAATAGACGTGTGTGAATCAGGGACACACACATAATAGTTACTAAAAACTTTCACTTTTAAAAATCTCTGCTTTTGCAACTTTGGACAGAGTTTACATGTGGATGAAAGGCCTAAACATGGAGAAATATAGCCAAATATGAGAAAAGTATCTGTATAGTTGTTTTGAATACGGACAGACCGACAATGCAAATGGATTAAAAACTCAAGTGTGTGTTACATCAGAACGAAAACATCAAAAATAAAAATGGATTGAAACACACACAGATGGTTTTTATAAGCCTTTCTTATCTTTTTGTTGTGCAGTCATGATTTTCCCTCAGTTCATTATTAGAATAATAATAATGATGTGCTGAATGAAGTGTTGACAATCAGTGTATATTTATGACACTGAACCTGCATTTATGAGCCTAGTTCTTTAATGGTATCTTTGCTTGGTTTTCTATAAAAGGGGTCTGCTCTCACAATGGTGTTGTCCGGGAAAATATCGGGTTAGCAGTGAGTGAATAAAAGGGATTGTACTCTCAGACAGATTGGTAATTGGCCTTGACTTCAAAACTCTCCAAAGCCTCTATGTTGTGTGAGGTTCTGGGCCTATTTCACCTCTTTCTGGTACAAAGTAAAGGCTGACAAAGCAAAAGTATCTGTGAGGTTCATAATGGAATAAGGATGGTGATGATTTTTGGTTTATGTTTATGTTTATGTTTACGCATTTGGCAGACGCTTTTTTCCAAAGCGACTTACAGGGGAAAACCAATTAAATCACTCAATCAATCAAATTTTATTTATATAGCGCCAGATCACAAAAAAGTTATCTCTTGACATTTTATATATAGAGTTGGTCAAAACCAGACTCTAAGTCAATTCTACAGAAACCCAACAGAATCCTCCAGGAGCAAACACTTGTGACTGGTGACAGTGGAAGGAAAAACTTCCCTTTAACAGCAGAAACCTGGAGCAGACCCAGACTCCTGGAGGATGGACGTCTGCCTTGACCAGTTGGGGTTAAAGAGAGAGGGTAGAGAAGGGGAAAAAGAGAGAGCGATAGAGATAGAGACTGGGGGAGAGGGGGAGAAGGGGGGAGTAGGGGGAGACACATGGAGGCGGTTGAGGATAAGTGAGTGGTGATGATGAGGGCAGGGAAGAGGCCGGACCACCGCAGCAGGTCCAGAGATAATCGTGAAAGAATCTGTGGTTATCCTGGAAAAACCTTATTAGAATATTTAAAATGGAATGTTTGAAAGTGTTAGGACAGGAGGTGCTCTCGGAAGAGCTGGGTCTTCAGGAGCTTCTTGAAGATAGGCAGGGATGACTCTGTTCTTGTAGCACTTGGTAGAGCGTTCCACCAACGTGGAACGACCCATGAAAAGAGCCTGGATTGTCTTGTACAAGGTCTGGGGACCACCAGACTATGTTCCCCAGACGAGCGGAGTGGTCGTGGGGCGACATAAGCTTTTATTAGTGCACCTAAGTAGACAGGAGCAGACCCACGGAGAATTTTGTAGGCTAGGATTAAAGATTTGAATTTGATGCGGGCAGCTATGGGTAGACCAGTGGAACTCAATGAGTAAGGGGGTGACATGTGCCCTTTTAGGGTGATTGAAGACCAGACGCGCTGCTGCATTCTGGACCATCTGTAGTGGTTGGACAACACAAGCTGGGAGGCCCGTTAGAAGAGCATTGCAGTAGTCAAGACGGGAGATAACCATAGTCTGCACCAGGAGCTGGGTGGCCTGTTCGGTTAGGTATGGCCTGATCTTTCTTAGGTTGAACAGAGTGAAACGGCATGATCGGGTGACAGAGGCAACGTGATCCGTGAAGGTCAACTGATTATCAATCATGACTCCCAAGTTACGTACTACACTGGTAGGAGCCAGAGGTATGGAGTCAGTAGTGATGGAGATGTCCTGCTGTATGGTTGGCTTAGCTGGGAAGACCAGCAGTTCAGTTTTGGACAGGTTCAGCTGAAGGTGATGGGCTTTCATCCATGCAGATATGTCAGAGAGACAATCTGAGGGTTTAGGGTGTGTATGTAGGCGTAGTATTTTGATGATATTAGTGTATGACACCAGCTGTAATCATAAGACTATAAAAAAAAGTTCTTAATTTGCATATTGGCACTTTTGGGCTAGAGCATTAACCTACAAAGACCTAAACAACCACTGGTGACTCCAACCATCTACTGAGGTAAACTGTTTAATACCTGTTGATCCATTAATCCTATCAATGCATGTAAATAATTGTTGTAAAATACAGTCTGTCATCTTTTCATGGTCATCAGATATGACCCATTTGGACGTTCACAGGCTCCGTAGTTACCATAGAAACACCATCATCTTCTACAACATTGATTCAACAGTAAAACCCATGTACTTCAATAAATGACAGTTGTCGGAGATGCTTGTCCTTACATTCAGTTAATGATATATTTTACTGGGAAAGTCACTTTTTCTTCAGTTTTCTCTGTTTTTGATATAATAACCCTTAAATGTAATATCAGAATGATGATTAAAGTATATGATCTGTTCATTAAATATAGGAAAATACAAGATTTTCACAGAAAAACTGCGAAAATACAGAGGATAATATTATAATAAATGGTGATAAATCACTAACAGGGGTCATATTTTGCAAAAGCCACTTTTCTTAGTCTTTGGTTCATTTATTTGTGTATTTGGACCCTAATAGTTCATAAAGTTTGAATTTGAACCCTCCAGGTGTTGCAAAGCTATCTTTATATTCATAAAGGCAAAACCAGAGGAAACACATATGTAAAGATCTGCTTTTATGTCAAATATTTGAGTATAGTTTTAATTTAGTACAATTTTGATTTTATATACCTAATATTTGGAACCAATATTCACTTTTAAAGTCTTTGAAAAGGTTCGTTAAGCCTCTTTGTGATATGTATGCAATAAATTATATACATTTTTCAAATCAGATTGTATATTTTTTGTCCTTTTGTGTTGATAAAATAGGTTAAAGTGAAAAAATAATAGACCGATGAGATAGATGAAGTTGTTCTGAAAAAAAAAAAAGATACCAAACATGGGTATAGTAAACATTTCTGTATACAGTATATAAAGGCAAAATCAAAAATACTCAAAAACAGCCAAAATAGGCTCAGACCCCTAAAGGTTAATTTGTTACGTCACAACATTTGCATATATAAGGTCAAGACTTCCGATGAACATTTCTCCGAGTACGACATAATTGTTTGTCAGCAGCAGCAGTTGTAGTAAAAACTGAAAATATGTCCAAACTTTGAGGTGATTACCTCAAATGTTCAGTTGTTGGTTGTATTAATTAACTCAAGTGGCTGAACTGGACAGAAAGCACAGCCAATAACCTGGAAGGGGGTGGGGCATGTGCATTTAAAGGGCCAGCGCTCAAAACGACCTTTCTGGTGTCATTATTCAGAAATAGGGTTGAAAATGGACCTGTGGAGTTGAATTAATGCATAACATTTACAGTTTATGTAGACCTCAGGGAAATATTCTAAAATGCATAATTCCATTTAAAAAAACAAAACATCCTTCCTTTAAGAAAGGTTAAATACTAAGAAAAATATTACTTGGGAACTGCCACAAAAGCAGCCCTGGGTCTTTAAGGGTTAAAAACCTACCTGTCCAATTTTGGTGCTTTCACACGCTATGACAGCATTGTTGCCTCCAGAGATGGATGGTATGTTGTCATTGACATCCAGGACTTGGATAGTGATGGGGACGTGAGTCATCATACGAGGGTTATCTGAAAAATAAACAGGAAGTAGCACAAACTGAAACATCAAGCCTCATTTGCAATTGTTCTTAGGGGGTGAAGAAGTATAATCATACATTTAATTAACTCCAAATGTCAGATACGATCAAAAAAATCATAGTTAAATGCTGTTTTTCAAAAATGATTTTCTTATTTTTTAGAGTCAGGGCTACTTAAGGATACCCGCTGTTGTTATCAGTGTTCATCCACAAAGACCTAAACAGCCCACGGCAACCAAAACCATCCACTTATCTAAAACCTTTAATAAACCACTGAACCACTAATTCTATCAATACATATAAATAATTCAGGTTAAATGCAACTTCTCAGCTTCTCAGCAGTATCAGATATGACCATTTTGGATGTTTAGAGGCTCTGAAGTAAACATGGAAACAGCATCATCTTCTGTCTGGAACATTGATTCACCAATAAAACCCATGTATTTTGATAAATGACTGGCTGTAGATGCCTGTTTTTTTTGTTCAGGTAACCCTTTAACCCCTGACGTGTCTGTGGTGAGCATTCTGAATATATGATTTATTTTAACCCTTTCATGCATAAAGGTCACTACAGCGGACAGCTATTCTATAACTGTCCTTTAGTATATTCTTGGATTTTGTTGTTTTACTTGTGTATCAGCCAACACAGTGGACACTTATTGGTCAAAACACAGTCATGTCCCATCAGAGAGCGAACTTTAATTGACTGCCATTCCAACATTTATTTCAATATAAAGTAGCTCCTTGTTTTGGATAATCCCTTATGGTCCAACTAAAGCAAAAATGAATTTAAAAGTAAAAATGTGGGTCATTTAGCAACACTAATCTGTCAAACTGTCTAAAATGTCCCGTCAGAGAGATTTCCAATACTGTGCTTTGACACTTATGCATCATCTCATACAGTGTAATTCATAGCATTACTGTAACTTTCCTGTTCTTGATAAACCTGATCTGCAGTAAAATAGTTGAGTGTAAATGACCTAATTGTTGTTAGACTGTAATTAACATGTTTGCTGTTTGTTTGGTTTTTTTTTTAACAAAAAGTTGTTTTTTTTGGTTGCATATTATCTGAGTGAGTAAAAACTAGCATTACAGTATGTTAAAAAATGTGAGGAAACATCACATTAGCAGCATTAAAAAATGCATTTCATCGTTTCAGTCAGTAAATGCATGTTTCTTTGCTTCAAAAACATGGTTTCCAGCTGAGTGGATATTTTTGTAACTCCATGAAAAATAAGTTCATAAAAAAATGTTCAATCACATTGTTTTTTTAATGCCTAAAGAGGAATAAAAACACACAGGAAAAAAAATCTTGAATAAAGTTCTCATAATTCATGCATGAAAGGGTTAAATATTCATTAAAATTTAACTGTTTGCTGAATAGAAAACATTTCAAAACGTGTTGATAAAATAGACCTTGTTCTTGCAATACCGGTGTAATGGAGGGCAAAACATACAGCAGTGGTCTGAGGGGTTAAAGGTTTATTAGTTTCGGAAACTGAATGAATGAAGCCCCATTCTGCCACCTACCTAACAGATGCACCATTAGTTTGACTGTTCTATGACTAGCATAAACATGCCAAGAACACTGAAACACCAATTACATCAGAGGTGTCAAACTCATTTTAGTTCAGTTCCACATTCAGCCTAATACAATCTAAAGTGGGCCGGACCAATAAAATAATATAAATAATAGGTTAAGAACTTATAAATACTGTTGACACCAAAGTTTTCTCTGTGTTTTTGAGTGAAAAAAGTAAAATTCTCTAACGAAAATGTTTACATCTACAAACTCTACTTGAACATAACATGAAAAAATATGAACCTGAAAATTCTTAAGAAAAATAAGTGCAATTTTACAAATATTACACTTTAGTTTATCATTTATACATGTGCATCACAACTTACAGATCACAGTAGATTTACAAATACACAAAATATTTAGTAACAGGCAGAATATTGGTAAAATTCTACATACGTCTGTTATGAAATTTCATATTGTTCATATTTGTAAAAGGATAGTGTGTTCATTTTTGTAAAAGGATAGTGTGTAAATATAAACATTTTTGTGTAATTTTACTTTTTCTACACCTAAAAAAAAAAGACAAAAGTTTGCATTTTTCATTGTTTAGAAGTTGTTATGATAGTATTTTACTGGTCTGACCCACTTCAGATTGAAATTTCACGTCCTTGATTGTTAATATCTTCATTATAATTTTTTGCATTTCACAAATTCATCCAAGGGGGCGGATTGGACCCTTTGGCGGGCCGTTTTTTTCCCCCGGGCCGCATGTTTATCACCTGTGAATTACATCATCAGTTGCATTTAGTTGGTGTTTTGTGAAAGAACATTAAGTCATGTGTGCTTTCCAACTTACAATAATGTGAAGTATAGTATGACTAGTATGTGACCCATGGGGAACTACAGGGGTTGGACAAAATAATGGAAACACCTTAAAACATCAACAAAATATAATTTAATATGGTGTAGGTCCGCCTTTTGCGGCAATTACAGCCTCAATTCTCCGAGGTATTGATTCATACAACTTGTGAATTGTTTCCAAAGGAATTTGAAGCCATTCTTCAGTTAGAATACCCTCCAACTCTTTTAGAGACGATGGCGGTGGAAATCGACGTCTTACTTGAATCTCTAAAACTGACCATAAATGCTCAATAATGTTGAGGTCTGGGGACTGTGCCGGCCATACGAGATGTTCAACTTCATTAGAATGTTCCTCATGCCATTCTTTAACAATTCTAGCTGTATGGATTGGGGCATTGTCATCTTGAGGTGAAGGTGTTTCCATTATTTTGTCCAACCCCTGTATATGTATTGTAGATGTGTGGGGGGGGGTTGTGGTCTGTGATTGTCTGGGATAGGGGGGGTAGCGGAGCTGTGCAAAGTGAAAGTGAAACTCTCCGGGCCCACACCATTGCTGTATGGACCCCCCAGAATTGCTGGGTCCCATCAATTTATCATGCCCCCCCCCACCTTAACGCCGGCTGCAGGCCCCCATGTTAACACCAATATGTTGAGACTGTGGGAGTAAAGGCGGCGTTCCTGTTTTTAACTTCATTTCCCATCATTCAGCGTGGTACTGCGCTTCCAGGATTGTAAGGCAGTTGTATTCCAAACTGACTAATAGCTCCAGAAATATTGGTCCTATCAACTTGCAGAGATATTTACTGTAGAGACGGGACTGTTCCTCAGCTGTAGGCACCAAATTGGCCAGTTAAAAACGTTTCAATTTCTCAGAACTGTACAGATACACACACAGACGCTCTGAGACCTTCCAGTATTATGATATAGATATTGTCAGAGTACACTTCTTTGTGCAGAAATACTATCTCCTGCAGTGCTGAAGACTCTTTCTGGTTGCTGGCTGGTATACAGAGGTACTTTTTTCTAAGAGACGTGAGCAGTGATAGGTCCACCTGTGCTCTCCACCGCTGTAGTGGTTCAACATTCAGGGCAAAAGATTCCACTCTCTATAACTCATGACTTCTTCACTAACCCACTCCTGAGAGTATCTCGCTGACCCTTTCACTTCGACGAATTCTCCAAACAGCTGGTCTGTTGCTGCATTTTTTTAAAAACTTTTTACAAGGAGGGCCATCATGTGAAATAATTACCTGATAATACTGCTTTTGTTTCCGTGACCCTCGACAGTTTCCCCTGAACTTCTGCATATTTGTATTCATCTTCATTTGCTTCGACCTCACATTGTATAAGATAACACATCGTTTGGCTCATCCTAACAATGCAACTCACCATTTCGGGAGTTCGGTTCACTTCTCCTTCCTTTTCCCTCTCCTTTTGTCCTCAGTGGACCTCTATAACTGTAGTGGAAAACACATCTGTACACTCAACTGGCCGAGAGCATAAATGTGGCGAAGATAAGCGGTTAAACAGGTGGGTATTTACCAGCTCTCCTACTCGGTGTTTGCTGTCCACGCCACAGCTTACACTACTGCCACCCCTCTCTTACTTCCTCTACCTGTTGCTGCTACTTCCTTTGTATGCCTCAGTCCTGCTCTGATTGACGCTCTAATCTCACAATACCATGACAACGTCCGGCTACTCCGGTAGTGCAGGTACACGCAAAAAATTAAATAAATAAACACAGTGACAGTTCCAGTTCCTTTGCATTTTTCATTCATTTTGGAAATTATATAATAATAAATAATTTCCGAAATTGCACTTAGGAGACCTGGGTTACACTTGTCTAGGTCTGGGTTTCTGTTAATAGTATCAGTATTAACAGTGTTTCTGAGCTGGAGCTGTCTCCATTGGGCGCCTGTATCTTCTACTTCCTAGTAACAATCAATAAAAACAAATGCAGCTAAGACAAAGAATCATACCAATGTTTACCATTTACAGCAAACTCAAACACTGGATTACCTGACAAACAGTGCACAGTGTGGTCAAAGGCACTTTAGTCTGTCGGTAAACAGTTTGCAGTGTAGTTCAGTGTTGTGCATAATGTCAGTGTGCAACAGTAGCAAAGAAATAAAACATCGACTACAGACAACAACATGTTCTAATGGAGCAATAGTGAGAATTTAAAGAAACAATTCATTTTGTTTTTAATGAGTGAATGAATAAACACATGTGTGGATCGACTATTTCTGTTTAAATTAAACAGTTTCAAGGTTTTTCCATACAGCAGAAAAACTGTAGTCAAACAAGCTATGGGTGGATCAGAGTCCTTTTGAATTTTTTTTGAATTTTCGAAAATTGCTCAATGATGACAGATAGGAAAATTGTAGATGTTATGACCTTGCTGTGACCTTGAAGTTTGGCCTACTGGGACCAAAATTTAATGGGTTGGTCCCAGGGCCTAGGCCTATCTGTGGGGAAGATTTGATTAAGATGGTTGGAATAGTTTTCCAGTAAAGTTGCAAACAAACAAACACACAAACAAACAAACAAACAAACACACAAACAAACAAACACATAAAGCAAAGTGATCACAATACCTCCTAGCAAAGGTAATCAGATTGTATTTCTGGTGGGATTACATTATTTTGCAGGGCTGCTGCTTCAGTTGATACACAGTAAAATAGTCCTAGGCCAACATTAGGATTGTTGGTTTAGTAAAGTTATAACAACCACATATACACGTTCTCAGTCTCTGTATTAAGATGATACATATATATATATACACACACACACACACACGCAGGGTGCAATTTGTCAAAAAACAAACAAACAGAGGGTAGGATGTTTTTTTTTTGTCATGAAAAACAAAATCAACAGGACTAACTCTTTTTTACGTTAACGGTAGGTCCTATTACTTGTTGAACAGTTGAGCATTCATCTTTAATGCAAACTATAAAATACATGAAACCTTTAATTTTCTGCGACGGTCACACCTGCGATGTGGAAGATGGTCTAATTAACTTTCAGAACCATGCCAACATGGTAGAGGATTTATGGCCAACGGGCAACTCGATCAGACTGCAAAACGGAACATAAAACCTAATCAAGATGCAGTTGAACATGTCCATTGGCTCCTGGTGTACATTCGTACTAGTGATGCATGGATCAGTGGGTTACCCATGGGCGTAGCTGAGGCGGGTCAAAAAATGTCACTTCCAGACACAGAGAGAGAGACACTGATATACACAGAGAGACACAGGTAAGGTATACAATGTATTTATGTGCACGAGGACATTTGCCAACAGGTCGATTCAGGTGAAAGTTAAGGCTCCCACAGAGTCGGGTACACTGTCTGCAGACGTTTGAGGTTTCATAATTGAGCGTACCAATTTCCTAATTTCCTGCCTGTTATTTCAATTGGTTTCTAAGCATTGACAGAACCACTGCCCCCCCCGGCCCCAAGGATGAAATTCATTCAGCTGAGTAAATGCCAGAGTAAAAAAACCAAGAGGTAAAAACCCCGAACAAATCGCACCCTGGATATATGGGAAGTAGTACAACATTAGAAACTAAGGTTTTAAAGAAAGAACAGCTTCTATAAACCAAAGTGGTAGAATTTCATGGGACCTCCTGTTGTACTTAACACGTGATTTTTCTTCTTTAAAGAGTGACTTTAACCTTTACAAGCCGTTTTGTTCAGTTTTATTGTGTGTCTTTTAAGGCTGTGCACAGATTTCTGGTGTTTTTTTATTGTATCTGAAGCAATGACAATAAGTACGCTCCTTCAACTCTGCCCAGGACTACCTTCTCAGCTGGACTCAGGTATGGTACTCGCACACGGAATGTTTGCATTCACGTTAATAAAATTAAGTAGACTTTGGGGTCAAACGTACTTGGATACAGACTCGAGTACACAGTGTGAAAGTACCCTTAGTCTTCAGTTTTCACCTCTTCCCCTTTTTCTGAGCTCTCTTCACATGAATATGGCAAAATATACAGGATGCTGTTCCAAGAAAAACATTGTAGCATATCATAGGAACTGTCCCAACGGGTGGACACATCTTGAAAGAGCTTGTGGGAAGGCAATGCCAGCTGCTACTGTTTCTCCCCCAGGATTCCAGCTCCCCTTATGTTGTGATGCAAAAAAAAAAAAAAAAAAAAAAAATCCAACCACTCTCCTTACTCTACCTCGCAACTTTTGCAGCAGTGTCTACTCAAAAGGCTTTCTGTGAGACCAGATATGAAGTATGAGCAAAACACCTGATGTGAGGGGACATCTGTGCTTCCTCTGCTACACTCATGTTTCTGGCATTATCAGTTACCGGGGTTGACGTTTCAGCGGCAAAATCACACTTAAACAAAGAAAGTGCCTATTTTTTTCCCCCTTGTGTGTGAGTCATTGAACACTCGTCTGTGGATGGGTCCTTAACTCCCAGTCTGGAAAGATGTGGTGAGCTGTTACCGTCTCGTACCTCTGCTCTAAAGTCTTTACTATGTCACAAAAGTCTCACAAAAAATGTAAACAAACATACGGGCCACCGAGGGGTTCAATCCCACCCATGGGATGAATCTGTAAAATGCAAAAATTACACTGAAGATATTAACAATCAATGGTGTCAAAATAATTTAAACTCAGGTTCCACAATCAGACCAATGTGATCTAAAGTGGATCAGACCAGTAATTTAATAACCTACAAATAATGAAAACCACCAATTTTTCTTTGTTTCAGTGCAAAAAAGTAAAAATTACATGAAAATTAAACTAGCCTTTTACAAAAAATGTGAATAACTTGAACAAATATGAACAACATGAACAACATGAAATATCTGAAGAGAAATAAGTGTAATTTTAACAATATACTGCCTGTTATTAAATGTTTTGTGTATTTGTAGATCCACTGTGTTCTGTAAGTTGTAATATACATGCGTAAATGATAAACTGAAGCATAATATTGGAAAAATGCACTTATTTGTCTGCAGACATTTCAGGTTGTTCATGTTATTCACATTTTTAAGGAAACTCTGGTAAAGTAAACACTTTCATCATGTAATTTTACTTGTTTTATTTACTTTTCCTTAATCATTATGTGCATCATCTAACCTTAACCCATAAAGACCCAGTGCTACTTTAGTGGTGGTTCCCAAAAAAACTTTGGTCTAGAATTCACCTTTTTTAAGGGATTTATCATCATTTATTAGATCTATTAATTCTATCAATACATGTCAGTAACTGGTGTAAAATACAGTTCTTCATCTTTTCATGGTCATCAGATATGACCCATTTGGACGTTCAGAGGCTCCGTAGTTACCGTGGAAACACCGTCATCTTCTACAACAGTGATTCACCAGTAAAACCCATGGAGTTGGATCAATGACAGTGGATGGAGACTAGGGATGGGAATCGATAAGAATTTAACAATTCCGATTCCATTGTCGATTTTGCTTATCGATCCGATTCCTTATCGATTTTCTTATTGATTCTCACTGGGTGAGGGAATAAAAGAGTACAAACGGGTGTGTTTGTATCAACTGTCTTTTATATTTCCATCTCTGCACAGAAATTATAACATATACAGTTTGCACAAATAATAGTGACAGATGACCCGGTTCGGGGGGGGGGGTACAGTAAAGTCTCTTTACTAACTCTTCTATGTCTCCTGTTGTTGTGCACCTCATTTCCTTTCCCCTACCTTCAAGAACTTTTATTTGAGGGCGCAGGAAGTTTGTTGCACACACTGCAACCAGCCTGGTGTTCACTCTGCCACTACATTCACAAGTGTCGATAAGTAGCGTACCAAATATGTGACATTCCTGTAAATGAATCACATGCTGTGGACAAATGTTTGAGCAGATTGGAGGGATTTCCTCCTTTTGAAGAAATGGAAGCTTTGCCAGTGTTACAAATGGACCTGGTGTCATCTTTTTGGAGCGTTTCTGCCTCAACGCCATGTCGGCTAAGTTCTGACCAAAACAGTGCAGCGTACGTGTGACATCATCATGCATGCACAATGAAGGTGGAATTGGTAAGCAGAATTGTTAAGCAGACAGGCAAACGATTTCAAGGAATCGAGCTACTGGGAACTGGTGCTCAAAAAGAACCGGTTCTTGATTCCCATCCCTAATGGAGACGCTGGGATTATGTTCAGTTATTGATATATTTGCTGAAAAAGACACTTTTTCTTCAGCGTTCTACATGATCAGTGAATTAAATGTGGTAAAACACCTGATTTTCACTGAAAAACAGCACAATACAGAGGATAATATTAGAATAAATGGTGATAAAGCTCTTACGAAAAGTTAAAATCGCAAGAAAAATATGGAGAGAAATGTGTTTCTTTATTCATTAATCAAAAAGAATGGATTTGCAATGAAAAAAAATAGATCTGCAACCAAAAAAGCTCACCACGGACCGGGTCCCAGCTCACCTCGGACCGGGTCCCAGCTCACCACGGACCGGGTCCCAGCTCACCTCGGACCGGGTCCCAGCTCACCTCGGACCGGGTCCCAGCTCACCACGGACCGGGTCCCAGCTCACCTCGGACCGGGTCCCAGCTCACCACGGACCGGGTCCCAGCTGTAAATCATTACTTATGGGACACATTTCAATTTCACAGAGCAGCAGACTATCAAGTAACCTCCCAGGAACATAAACACAGCAGAGAAGTGGGTTTAAGGCAGAAGCTGGAGCCGGCGCTGGAACCAGGTCAAACGCACCAATAGAAACTGTTCTCACATCCATCGGCGTAGGCCACGCCCATTAAGTGCAGTTAAATTCGCAAGCAAAACTTTTGAAGTCTCAAGCAAAAGTTTTAACTCACAAGCAAAGAGGACTGATTCATAAGCAAAATGACCTTTTTTTTTTTTTTTTGCTTGCCACTTACTCTTTTGCTCTCAAATCTCGTTTTTGGTTGCAGATCTATTCTTTTTAATTGCAAATCCATTCTTTTTGATTGATGAATAAAGAAACCAATTTGGTAACACTTTACTTGAAGGTCTAGTTTATAATGCATTAAGCGCACATTCATAAGACATTCTAATGCATTTATAATGCATTAGAAAAGTCATTACAACAGTTTATGATCATGTACAACAACTTACACCAAGGCTAATAAAGTATTCTAAGTGTAGGCCTAATGTATTATAAATTCAGCTTTCATCATGTTTCATACATCCACACCAAAGTGACAACAGTGTTTGAAGGAAGAATCTCCAGTCCTGGCTTACAGAACACATTCTAACCATCAGAACTG
Source organism: Sphaeramia orbicularis (assembly GCF_902148855.1). Taxonomy (NCBI): domain Eukaryota; kingdom Metazoa; phylum Chordata; class Actinopteri; order Kurtiformes; family Apogonidae; genus Sphaeramia; species Sphaeramia orbicularis. The sequence continues at coordinate 50,718,254 of NC_043973.1, read as the reverse complement.
TAGACACTTATAAACACACAGAGAACTGCTGTGACATGGAGTTTCTGAAACTGAAGAATGCCTTAGAAACATCAATAATAAGTTACAGGAGGACTGATGATAGTAGAACACAAGTCTGATGACATATGAGCAGTATCTGCTGGATCTGAGTAAAGTGTAAGTCCAAAATTATTCATCCAAGTGTTCTGAATAACTCTTTATTTTGCTAAAACAAAACATTAAAAGAACAGAGACAGGAAATACAAGTGTTACATGTTGCTTTGCACATAAATAAAAAATAAAGTGGCAGCTCTAAATCTTTAATTCAAACACATACTTTTTTTTTTTTTTTTTTTAATAAATATGAAATCCCTAAAATAGATGGGTATAGGGACCAGTGACTAAACCTAACCAAAGTCCCCCACCTAAAAAAAATAAATTCCTTCTCACTGCTTTGGTGTGGATGTATAAAACATAATGAAAGCTGAATTTATAATACATTAGGCCTACACTTAGAATAGTTTATTAATCTTGGCATAAGTTGTTGTACATGATCATAAACTGTTGTAATGACTTTTATAATGCATTATAAATGCATTATAATGTCTTATGAATGTGCACTTGATGTATTATAAACTAGACCTTCAAGTAAAGTGTTACCACAGAGTTCTCTCCATAGAAAAATACATTTGGGAACTACCACAAAAGTAGCACTGGGTCTTTATGGGTTAAAATAAGAAATGTACCCTTAAAACAAGATACATTATCAAACCCTTCTAAATCTAAGTTTTTTTTTTTTGTTTTTTTGTTTTTTTTTTATCATGGTAAGAACCATATAATTTGCAGTGCAGTGAAAAAGAATCCAGCTGTAATTCTGTGAAAATGGTTTAGATGTCCGTGCCCATGCTGGACTTTACACCTGCAGATCTCCTGCCCTTCTTCCTCATTATTTGAGCCGGAACAGACTTACATAGAATGTGTTATGTGACAGTGTGCAGCGGAGAGGTCAGCAGAGGCCATCGTCTGTTTGTCTGCAGTCAGAGTTTGGATAAAAAAGTTCAGCTCTCTTGTGAATTAAGCGAAAAGAAGAAAGAGATTTTTCAGATGTGGTTTCTGACCTTAACCCCTGCCTATTACCTCATGTGTGATCAGAAAGTGCCTCTCTTGCAGTGGTGAGCTGCTCCCCAGATATACTCTATAAGCCTCCTCTAATGGGATGAGCAGGGAGGAGCCCAGAAAAGCCCATCGCAGAGGTGGAGAGGATTTAGACGAGAGGTGACAGGGAGGGGAGAGATAAGCCAGATGAGGACAGGATAGAGGATGAAATAACAGAGTGGGCCTCAAACCAAGTTAACTGCCACTGGGATTTAATGTGTCAGAAATTATCCAATCATAAGCTGAAAAGTGGGAACTTTGATTACAGAAGAAATGTGATTAATCTCCTTACTGCTTGTACCGTTTCTACTAAAACCACAGAAAGTGTTTTGGGCTTTTTAACGGTTTTATTCAAATACTTCAAGACATTTATGAATCAACACTGTCATCGTACATCATTTGTTGCAGAGCTGATGCAAATATTGCTCGTTTTTTTTACAGAAACTCAAGTGAAATACGAAGATTGTTGATTTCCCACAGGAAGTCAGGGACGGGTTGCGATATTATAATGTATATCTATTTCTGGCCCCGGTTGGCCCTCATTGATTGCTTTTAAATGATATGCATTAAGATGTGTGATCGACCCTGAATACCACTACTGTCATCGTGGATTATGCTTTGTCTGGCTTTAATGTCTTTATACTGTTTGGTTTAACCCATAAAGACCCAATGTGACTTATGTCAGTTCCCAAATGAATTTTTCTCAGTATATTTGACCTTTCTTATGTGATTTATCACCATTTATTGTAATATTATCTTTTTTTTTTTTGCAGTTTTTTTTAGTGTAAATCGTGTATTTTCCTATGTTTGATTTTCTGAATATGTACATATTCATAAAAGTTTAGATTAAAGTTGAGGGTTATTTTATTAAAAACAGAAAAAACTGAAGAAAAAGTGACTAACATAAACCCAGTGTGTCCATCCACTGTCATCGATCCAACTCCATGGGTTTTACTGGTGAATCAATGTTGGAGAAGATGACAGTGTTTCCATGGTAACTTTTGTGGCAGTTTCCAAATTCATTTATTTCCATATTTAACCTTTCTTAAGTCATTTATCTCCATTTATTGTAATATTATCCTATTTATATGAAGTATTTTGTGTATTTTTCAGCAAAAATCCGATATTTTTATCATATTTAATTTACTAATCGTGATGTTCATAAAAAGCTCAGATTAAAGTTGAGTGTTTTTAAATCAGAAATTGAGAAAACTGAAGAAAAAGTGTCTCCTTCAGCAAATATATCAATAACTGAACATAAAAACAAGTGTCTCAAATCATTTTCACTGATCCAACTCCTTGGGTTTTACTGGTGAATCAATGTTGTAGAAGATGACGGTGTTTCCATGGTAACTACAGAGCCTCTGCACGTCCAAATGGGTCATATGTGATGACCATGAAAAGATGACAAACTGTATTTTACGCCAATTATTGACATGTATTGATAGGATTAATGGATCAACAGGTATTAAACAGTTTAGATCAGGAGATGGTTTGAGTAGACAGTGGATGTTTGGGTCTTTATGGGTTAAAGCTGTATCATCGGTTGTATGGTGGGACTGAAATAAAACAGGCATTTCTGTGAATGTATAAAGAATTTCACATTATTCCCCAGCTTGTTAAAATACAGGTTTCAATTAATTAAACTGCATTTTAACTCATTCAGGAGCCTTAAACATCAGATGTTATTGCACAGAATCTAAACTGAAAGGTCAAACAAACTCTTATTCTCAGTATCCTTCTTTTTTTCCTCTTTTCAAATCAAATTACGTTTATTACCCTGGGGTATTGTTTTTGCTTCGGTTTGTTTGTTTGCTTGTTTGTTAACACTCTAGCAGCAAAACTATTGGTTGAATTTATACCAAATTAGATGTATAGATTGCCAGTGACCCAGAATAGATCTCATTACATTTTGGGAAAAGTAGGTCAAAGTTCAAATTTTAAATGTATTTTTAAAATCTTTTTGTTCCCATTTACTTATAATCGGCGAAATTTCTCATGTCTGTAGCGGCAAAACTATCGGTTGAATTCATACCAAACCAGGTTTATAGATTGTCAGTGACCCAGATCAGATGTGGTTACATTTTAGGAAAAACTGGTCAAAGTTCAAATTTGTTATGAATTTTTTAAATCTTTTTTTTTTCTCACATTTATTTATAATGGGTGCAATTTCTAATGTCTATAAAAACATCAATTTTGTTTCAATTCACTTCAGACTTGGCACATATATAGAGGCAGTTGATATGCTAACATCAGCACATGCATAGACATGATGACATCAGCTGGATTGATGCCAAAATAAGCTATAATACGTGTGAGGGGCGGGGTTTGTTGTGCCTGGAACCACTTGTTTATATAGCATCACATCATAACAAAACTTATTTTATGACACTTTACATTTAGAACCAGTCTAAACCAGACTCTTAAGCCATTTTACAATTTACTTTTCTCTGTAATTCCAAGCCTGAACTCAGTCATAAACTTCTTTACTTTTTACTTCAGTAAAAAGACGTAAAGATTAGCCTCATACAGGAAGTGATATATGAATAAATTTCACCATGTTTTGCTGTTATTTTGTCAGTTTCTACCGTTTTCTGGGCTTCAGCATTTCATGATGTATTGGTGCATGTCTGTTCTGTTTAGAGAGTTGGCAAGAGCAGTCAAAACTGGTCGGATGGGTGGATTTGTCTGTTAATCATGCATCTGGAGTGACATAACTTTTATTTATTTATTTATTAGGATCCCCATTAGCTGATGCAGGACATCAGCTACTCCTCCTGGGGTCCTCCCATTCCAAACAGACATACAGTATCCATTTACAAGCATAACAGCAATGTGATTCACCCTTATATTTCCTTCTTAACCCTTCGGTATCCAGGTGCACCTTTTAAGCTCGCTTTGCACTTCGTTTTAAAAAACTTCACATTATTTTTCACAATTTAAATAAGGTTAGAACTCAAAAGTTGTTCATTTTTGCACGATCTTTAAAATTCTGTCCACCAACTCAAATGTGCACATTGTAAACAAAAGAAAATGACCAGACTAGCATCTGTCTGCCAAGTGTGCATAAAACGCACTATTTCTAACATTTGATCTGTACGATTAGGACTGAGCTGGATTTACAAAAATAAAATCAAATTAGAGCAGAAAAATAAATCAATGTATAGTATTTAATAGTTTCATTTAAAGGTGTGCATTTTACACACACTTGGTGACAGATGCTAGTATTTTTGAACATTTGACCTAGCGCCAAAAATAATAATGTAAATTAACCAGTGTTGGAGTTAATCACTGACATATGCCAGGATGAAAAAATCTAATAATATGTGATCCTCTTTTTATGGAGTATATTGAAAAAAAAAATTTTTTTTGTGTTTTTTGCATCCAAAAAAATGGCTTGTTTACATTACAAACACAGTATTTAAAGGGTTAAAAAATGTGACAATTCTTGAGTATTTGGTATTTTTATTTACGGCTCAAGCTGATGAAATTGAAAGTGAAAGTGTAAAAGAATTAAAAACAAACTGTATGAAATTTTTTTGGACATGATTCCACAAGTGTGCGAAAAAGGCACACTTGGTGTTTAGTAAGGGCCTTGCTGGACGGGATACCAGAGGGTTAAGAACACTCAACAGTCAAACAACTCAACTGTTAAATAGTGCATCTTACTGGACACCTATCAGTGCACCAACCCACGTATTCATTGAACTCTTCGGTCTGCTGTTGACAGTACTGCAGCTCCAGTCGGTTTGGCTAAGGCAGTGATAGGATCAGTAGTTCAGAAGTCATTAAACATACAGATCTGTAGATGGTTTTGGTTGGAGGTGGATGTTTGGGTCTTTATGGGTTAAATGTTCAGAGTATGTGCTGCGGTCCTCTGCAGAGGCTGTTGAAATTAAATCTAGCAGAAATCAATTAGTAAAGTGTTCCCAAGGATGAAACATCCACAGCCTTTCATATTAAAATCAGTGGTTGTTATGGCGATGTTGTGGTCAAACACATTATTCCAGTGTGTGTCGTCAGGATCTGATCAGCGTTGTGTGAGATATTGAATGTGACGCATGAACGAACAAACAAATGGGTGTCACAGACCCCACCCTCCCCTCGATGTGATAAATATGAGAAGGCGAAGGAACAATGACAAGTGAGAATGCAAACGTATGGAGATCTGAGTGCTGAGGCAGTTTGTTCTTGAGAGATAAATGTAGGTTTCATCCATCATGACTTATTTTGACTTTGTTTGCATCTTCTTTTACATATAACTTATCAGTGTTTATATAACCTGTTTTTGCATCAGTCGGATGTTCAGAAAGTCATAAAAGTTCATTAAAGTAAGATAAGTCTGGTTCTGAGTTTACTGTGGGTTTAACCCAGTGGCAGCTGGTACAAACAAGAAAAGAAGGGAAGAATAGAGGAAGAAGATTTAGATGTCAGGATATACACTAGTCGTTTCAGTTCGACTTCCTCCCACTCCTTTTCAAATGTGCAAATGAAGTCATACTTTGTTTTCATGTATATGCACAGGTATTTTTTTTTGTTTGTTTGTTTTTGTTTTCTTATAATCTATTTCATTTGTAAAGACTAAGTAGGATTACTTTGTTCTGTTGCATATTCGAAATAAACTAAACTAAAAAAGCTTTTCCATTTGGCATATGCATAAAATTTTACCGATATTTATCAATGTTGAGAAAATAGAAGTGCATAAAGTTGTTTTTTCCATTAAATCACAAATGCGATGATTTGTTTATTTGTCGTGAGATGTCATTCCATAGACATGGCAACAAACATATATATGGTGTTGATTTACAGATATATTCATTATTATTATTATATATTACCTCTCTTATCCTTTACTAAATAAACCCTATAATGCCAAATGTATCATATTTTATCCATAAGTTTTGAAGCCCTCTACATGATCAGTGTGATATTTTTTGTCTTCATAAACCTGATGTATACAATTAGATACATGCAATACATGAATAATCCACCAGGGGGAGGAGTTCATTCACCAGAGGCCTTTCCAGTGACACTACAAGACTGTCATTAATAAGGAAGGAGGAAGAACTTTGACAATTTTGAAAAGAAATTACCAATTTGTTAGACATGTTTGTGTTATATTACGTTTTTCTTTGTTCAAAAATAATAATATTTGAGCATTGAGACCCGATGTATCAAATATGATACAAAATTTAAACTTATATATGGAAATTGATATTTGAAAAAAATAAAGTTTTTGGTTGTTCAGAAGGACCAATAAAGGCTCCAGTTTCAAAGAACTGGAATTTTCTGTCAATCATTTAATGGTTCAGGCTTTACAGGGTTAAAAACTGATTCAGTTTCCTGGTGTGTCCACACAAACAGCACCATGTTTCTTTTTAAACTCTTCTCCTTTGCTGGTTGTAACGTCCGTCAACATCTGTTTTTTTTAATTCACCTGACTCTAGTTGCAGAAAAAGGTCTTTCCATTGCAGTTTTGTGTGATATACCGTTTGCGCTACACCCGACAAACCACCTCTTGCCAATGCAAAAACTTTTAATCGAAAAACTAGAGTTTTGGTGAAATAGTTGTTTTTCCATTCGGTAAATTTCTATGCGCAAATTATATTCACGCAGTTTGAGGGTTAATGGAAAAGTGGCTACTGTTGTCCACAAAGTTGGAATAATTTTGTTTTTTTAGACACATTCCTCTATTTTATTCCTATTCATATACATCACCGTTGACCAGACTCAGTGATTACATACTGAGAAAAGGATGTGATTTCAGTGAAGCATGTTCCTACTCACCCTTTTTCATTCACATTTTCTATTCATACATAAATCACCTGGGCGGAAATGCTGCATATGTAAAAAGATACATAAATAAATAAAAAACATGACTAAAATGTTGGATGAGGAGAGGTTAAAATAGAAGCAGCTTGTTTTCAAAAATCATCATTTAAAAGGAAACATCTCCTAAAGGTAAATGACAGCAGATGAAAACATAACCTGTGTTTGGTATGTCTCAACTCTGCTGTAATTTCATGGCACAAATTCCCCCGTTTCACCAGCCTATTATGGTTTTTGTCAAAATAGGTTCCAGTACATTTTTTTTTTTTTTTTTATCGTTTCCGGTTTGACTGCTGTAAATACTGCATAATGTGTTTTCTTGGATGTTGTCATCTATTCATATGCATTTTTTTTTTTTTTGTCATTTCAAATGCTGCTTGCTTTTGAAATGACATAAAAGTGCCTAAAATCATCATCAAAAATTGCTGTCTCTTTTACAAATATCATCCCAATGTGCTTCATTAATCTTTAATGGCTTTTCTGCAATCGATTGGAGTGAGTCTCCCACCATTCCATTCTCATTCATATAACAGCAGTGGATGGAAATATGCATTCATCAGGTCCTCCTGCAGATTTATTTTTTATTTTTTTTAAATAATTTTTGTTTAATCTGTTAATTTCATTACAAAACTTGGGCAATGACACCAAACAGAGGTTTAAACTGAGCTGCATTTTATCAGCTGAAAATAATCTCTAGAGTACGAATAAAACGAGTGGAAAGACACATGTTGGTGTAAATACGAGTCAAACCCGAATACAGGTATTTAGATGATTGCAGGTTCCTTGTTCAGTCTTGGATAAAACAAGTGGTGCCGGGCACAACAAACCCCGCCCCTCACACATATTTCACCCATTATAAGTAAATGGGAAGATTTTAAAAATTCATTAAAAATGTGAACTTTGACCTACTGTTCCCAAAATCTCGGATCTATTCTGGATAACTGGCAGTCTATAAACCCAATATGGTAGGAATTCAACCAATAGTTTTGCTGCTACAGACGTGAAATTTCACCTATTAAAAGTAAATGGGGGAAAAAAAAAAGAAATTATAAATTCATTAAAAAATTCAAACTGACCTACTTTTCCCAAAATGTAATGAGATCTACTCTGGGTCACTGGTAATCTATAATCTAAATTTGTTATGAATTCACCCAATAGTTTTGCTGCTACTAACATTTGAAATTTCGGCCATTGTAAGTAAATGGGGGAAAAAAAGATTTTAAAAATTCATAGAAAAAACTGTAGCTTTAACCCACTTTCCCAAAATGTAATATGATCTATGCTGGGTCACTGGCAATCTATAAACCCAGTTTGGTATGAATTCAACCAATAGATTTCCTGCTACAGGCATGTGAAATTTCGCCCCTTATAATTATATAGGGGAATTTTTTTTTTTTTTTTAAATTCATAAAAAATTGTAGCTTTGACCTACTTTTCCCAAAATGTGATGAGATCCATTCTGGGTCACTGGTAATCTACAGAGTCAATATTATATGAGTTCTTCCAATAGTTTTGCTGCTACAGACGTTTGAAATTTTGCCCTTTACAAGTAAATAGAAAAAAAAATAAATAAAAAAATTCATAAAAAATTTAAACTTTGACCTACTGTTCCCAAAATGTAATGAGATCTATTCTGGGTCACTGGTAATCTATAAACTCAATTTGTTATGAATTCACCCAATAGTTTTGCTGCTACACACATTTGAAATTTCGGCCATTATAAGTAAATGGGGGAAAAAAAGATTTTTAAAATTCATAAAAAAACTGTAGCTTTAACCCACTTTTCCCAAAATGTAATAAGATCTATGCTGGGTCACTGGCAATCTATAAACTCAATTTGGTATGAATTCAACCAATAGTTTTGCTGCTAGAGTGTTATCAATCAAACAAAGAAAAAAACCCTAAAAACAATACCCCTTGGTGGATATTTACATTTTAGTTTTAGTAACAGAGAAAAGTCGCTCCCCAAACTTTTGCCATGACTGTAAATGAAACCATTTCATCCCTATTTATCTCAGTCCTGACTTTATAAATTTATTCTGCAACCCTGTCTTTAGAAAGAAATAAACCCTTTGACCCATCGTTTTTTTCATCTGGTGTTTTTTTATTCAGCAATATGAACAAAAATGACACAGATTCAACATGAATTCCAAACATCCCACGGCTCCATAAAGCACAGATTTACCATTATTTCTCTATCATTCACACGGTGCATCCCTAGATGTTCTTATAAAATAGTGTCATGGGGTCAAAGCCATGAGGTTGAATATATAAAACTAAAACACCTAAAATACAAACTAAAAGGCTGTGGTCTGATCTGCTGCCAGTGCTTTGGTTTTTATCTGCTTCCAAGACGATGCGATAGAATCTCTTGACAGATGTCCATAAAAGGTTATCTGTTCCATGCACGGTATGTTCACAAAATACACACACCGACCAGAACGATATTAATTTCAGATGACATTTTAGAGCATTTACTTCATGAACGCCTGTTCACTGTTAACAGAGGTACATGCAAATACGTAGCGCTAATGCTAAATCCACCGTTATCACACACAACCCGGAGGTAAAGTATTAAATATTTATCTTCCAGCCTCTGCGTCCTGTCCTATCTGTGTCCTGCTGTGATATTTGCTGCAGTGGTTTATTTCCCACCATCATAATTCAGATCACACTGAAGTTCCAACATTTACATAGGTTTAAACACAAGCTGAATTAATTCTGATTTTGAGCAGAGTAGGTTAATAAAGAGCCGTTTATGTGTGTGTGGATTTGATTTGTTTGTTAATCATACATTTATTCTAGGAAAGTGAACAAACAGCTATGTAAATTAGCCTTAAATATGCTGGAAAAAAGACAATAAAATGGCACCATTCTATAGTTCAGAAAAAGTACAATCTGTTATTTTTTTTTCATTTCTTAAATTGATCTTTAAGTCATTGGTCTTGTACCAGAGATATTTCGTCAAATTATCTTAACATTAGCAGGGCTGTGTATCGGCAAGAATAAGGCGATACGATACAAATCACAATACTAGGATCACGATACAATATATCACAATATATCATGATTTTTGTTTGTTTCTTTTTTTATTTTTAAATGATTATTTCCTTGAAGAATTGAATTACAGCAGAAATCTGCACAAATACTAAACACATTTTATTTGACCACAACAGGATCTAATGCTATAATCACAGAATGTTCCTGTGTTCAAACTGAAATTCTGTTTTACAGGCATTAGAGTTTCAGATCCTGTTCAAATGTTCATATTCTGTTAGTTCACAACTCAAATAACATTATTTTTGTGCAATCCCAACAAAGGAACGAACATTATTTAATAATAGTGTTAAATAATAATAATAATAATAATAATAATAATAATAATAATAATAATAATACATTTTATTTATAGGCACCTATAAAAATAAAATATAAACAAAAAAGAAAAACAAAAAACAAAAATGAACCTCCACAATATCTGCATTTGAATAAATACCCAAAAATATTGATATAGTACTTTTTAATATCGACACAGTACTGTGAAATGAAATATCGCGATATATTGCAGAACCGATATTTTCTTACACCCCTAAACATTAGGGCTGCAAGATATATGAAAAAAACTGACGTGATTTTTTTTAACCCTGTGATATATAATGCGATATGAAAAACTACTCAGGAGGATATAATAGCTGTGTGGTGCCGACGTAAATGGTCAAACAAATTCGGGTTTCCTCTCGTTTGTAAGGCACTATCGACACAGAACACGTGCTTCAGTATCATCCGTCTTGTAGCTGAAATAATTCCAGATAACTGATGTTGCTTTTCTTTTTGGCACCAAATCTTCATTTTCGGTGATTTTCTCTTGTTCGTTTGAATTTTTTTTTCTTGAATTAAGCAAAAAAAAATAAAAAATAAAAAATCTTGATTTAAGTATAAAAAACCTTTATTTAAGCAAAAAAATCTTGAATTAAGCAAAAACACAAACAAACAAACAAACTTGAATTAAGCAAAATAAATAAATAAATAAAAAAATCTGCCAGTGAAACAAGTGAAAATTATCTTGGTAAGATTTCTTGAAATGAGATTTTCCAGATCTATTGTCTAAAAATAAGTTCTTCTATCTCCCTGAAAAGTTACTCTTTAGGTGATTACATTTTATTTTAAATGTGATGAGATATTTGGACTAGAAATGAAAAAAATACACTTGGTAATTTTAGATTTTTGCAGTGCACCAGATCAGCTGCCCATTTGTTCATGCGTGACGCTAACTCTACTTGGAAAAACTGCCCCAAACACGTTGGCAGAGACGTTCAGAGTCATTCTGTGCTCCAGAGGGGTTAATTGCATTAAAATTTTTAATCAGATTAATCATGATGATGGATTAATCCACGTTAACACATTAATTTTGACAGCCCTAATTCAAATATAATGGAAAGTAAGTATTACCTTGGTCATATCACCATCTTGGCTTTTATTTTTACTGGCATGTTGCTGTACAATCTTCCATTGTTGGTACCTGGGTGTTAATATTTCATTATTTATTATTAATTTTGACAAATTAAAAATGCATTAAGTGACGATATGCTGTACTATTTCTCTGGAGCTCAGACTAAGAATGAAATTTTATTCCACAAAAGGGAATGCTGATGTTTTTGTGATTTACCGGATCGTAATCAATGATAATGATACTTCTAATGTCTTATTTCTTCCCTTTTTCTGTCCCAGTACAACATTGTTTCATCATAGTTGCTGTTTTTTCATAAATAGCTGTATTTTTTGGCTGTAAAGACTTTTATAGATTTCTTATAAGTGTATTCATAAGGTATGGTCTTTTTATAAATAAGTTCATAAGGTTTAAATGGTAAATTCTTTTATGCTTTGATGGCAATTTTTGTGCTAAGGGCTCCATTTAAACTAATTCAAAGATTCAGATTCAAGTTAAAGCGATTTATTGTCAAACAAGTTTTCCTGGACAATGAAAATCTTACTTTGCCATCCACATTGAATACCAAGAGAATTTAAGATATAGCAAAATAGAATATTTTAACTAGGAAATGAAAACAAACAAAACAAAGTGGCATTTAATGGCATGCAAAAGAGGATGAGCATAAAAATATAAAGAATATAAGCTAATATTACTAAGAGAAGAGTGTATTTTTACATAAACGTGCAATATCTGAGTAACTGTGGAAACTGTCAGAGATAAAAAAGATAAATTAGAAAAGATGTATAAAATATTGTTGAAACCCTCAGAGGCTACAAACAAACCAAACCCCCAAAAGAGGAAAAACAATGGAAAAGAATAGAAATGTCGTGGTAGGAGGTCCAGAGTTTCGTCAAAGTCAGATCCAAATGACTGAACAAACTTAAGTGTCGGTTTGTCACATGTGTCAGATGTCACAAGTTGCATGAGGTGTGAAGAAAGTTGCAGCATGATGGCAGATGATGCAAAGATAAAATGCAAAGTAAGAAAGAAAAGGCTGAAGAAGCAGCACTTTCTTGTCACAGAGTTGTTGATCGGTTATGAGGTTCCATGAAGCGCTACCTTTAACCGCACCGCTGTTACTAAATATGTATGCAAATTCAGCCAATGAATGACAATCTGAGGATATATGAACCTGGTAAAAGTGCACGGCTCACTTACAGTACAAATATAGAAATTGCATCAGCAGTGAAAACAGTAATACACTTAAACATGCAGATACTGCTGGCTTATGTTCACTGAAAACTGCAAAACTGACTTCAGCTTCGTCCAGTTTGTAAAAATGCAGGTTTAATTAGAGTAGGGGTGAAACGATTCCTCCAGTTATTCGAGTACCTCGATTACAAAAAAATGATCGAGGAATTTTTTCTGCCTCGAGGAATCGCTTATTTAATCGTAAAGCTCAAAGCACGGCATAACGCACTTACGTCACTCACGCAAAGGAAGATGACGGAGAACGTGGAAGTGTTCAGATGAAGCAGCGGGAAGATGGAAGAGGCCAGCACAGACAGGCCAGTGAATACAGCAATGATGACGAAAGACACACACAAAAAAAAGACAGAAAATGTCAAAAGTGTGGAAGCATTTCAGACTGAACAGCAGGTAAACACTGTGTCATGTGTCTGCTGTAACACGGCTCCTCTATACAACAACAGCACATCGACAATGGAGCATCTTCTCATAGACCCCCAGAATGGAGCAGAGGACCCCAGAGAAAATAGAGTTAACTTAGCCCAAATCCATGAGATTAACGTTAATGTACCTTACTAACATAATGTTCACCCTGTGGAGGGATAGGTTTGTGTTCATTGTGGCTACTGTCAAATGTGTGGATAGTTTATTACGATTGTGACAAGCACAGATTTAGGCAGCGAGCCCTGCACCCATGATCTGCACGGTTAATTTCCCAAAAGTACGGACGAAATGGTGCACGTTGAAAGTTTTCTCTTACCTTGTCATAGGGCTGCACGATTTTGGCAAAAAAAAAAATCCCGATTTTTTCCTCTAAAAACTCGATTTTCGATTTCGATTTTTGGGTATAACTAGAAAAGGCAACAGCAGTCAGCATGTCGTTTTCGTGAGCAGCCCACAATGCAAGCCACTGCTCTGACCTCAAAGTTGTGATGGGATCACGTGATGAACCTACAGTTTTGTTTTTTCTCTTCATTAAATCTTTGAAATGAAGTAGAGTACACAAACAATGTATACAACAAGAAAATAACATAAGTTTGTCAGGGGGAATACACTATAAGAAAATGTCCAAATCAGAGCAAATACTGATAGTTGTTACAACCTTTTTGTTTCCACATTTATCTAACAGCTTTAAATAAATTTCAACATCTTACAAAACATAAATAATATTTGGTTTTGTGTTACAGAATTTACATTTGTGAATGAAAAATTTAGCAAGTAAGAGGACTAAATTAATTATTTAAAAAAAAAAAAAAAAAGTTTTTTTTTCTTTCTTTTCTGGGTATCTGGTCCACAGCAGTGATCCCAGTGTCAGTCAGTGACAGGCATCAGTCATGTGTGTGTGTGTGTGTGTGTGTGTGTGTGTGTGTGTGTGTGTGTGTGTGTGTGCGTGGACCAGGTTAATATGAGTGATCCACATGCGGTTCTGTTTAAACTGGAGGATCTGTGTGTGGAACAGACCGACCCAGGACACACTGGAGGGATTCTATCCTGGAGCTGGTGCATGTGTGTGGGCAGGGGGCTGTGTGGGCTCCTCTGCTGAGGCTGAGGACCCCGAGACCCGGACCCGGTTCGGAAGAAGACAGTACGGTACGGATCCGGGACAACGGAAGATGAGTGATCCGCAGCAGTTGTATTTCAATTGCGGGATCCGTGCGTGAAGCCACGGCTTATATTGGTATAAGTACTGCGGGTTCATGAACACATTTAACGTCCGGTCATTACACAGACTTCTGTGACAGACCGCTGTCACAGGAAGAGCCTACGGGAGCCCGCGGGCACGCGGAGGCGCGCGGCCCGGAGGCACGAGAGAGATGAAATTGATTTTACGATTTCCCTTTTTTAAAAACTGTCCTAATTAAAAAATCCGATTTCGATTTAAAATCGATTAATCGTGCAGCCCTACCTTGTCATGGCCTAATTTTGGCAAAATCCAACTACTTTTTGCAAAAATGAAGCAAATCATAAATTAAGTGGACGTGTGTGGGGGGTGGGGTTATAGGTTATGAGACAGACAGATAAGGTGGGGGGGCCATTGCCTTGATTCTCCTGAATATCGCAGAAATGTGTCAAACTGTTCATGCAAGGACTCGTTCCAAGTTCCCGTTCAAAAGTTCTTGCTGCTTATGTGCCACAACGCATTCCTGTCACGTGTAAACTGTAAATTAATTAATAGTTGCACAACAAAAAGGCAATGTTTATGCCTTTTTTAATACATTTATTAATGCCTTAAATTTTTGATACTTACAAGAAATATGAAGTTGAATGTAATTAAATTTTATTTATTTTATTTGCTTTTATTTGTGCCTCTCTGGAAATGTCTCTAGTCAAAAAAAAACCCTTTTGTTGCATATACACAATATGAATGTAACAAATAAAATGGTTACTTATCTAAAAAAAAAAAAAGGAAACCAATTGGTCCTTCATTACTAAATGAAATACCTTCTTTCCTCTTGTGTATTTATAATTGCTCTTTAACCTCACAAAAATAAGTTTTATCTGATTACTCGATTAATCAAAGGACTTTTCAGTAGAATACTCGAATACTAAAATATCTGATAGCTGCAGCCCTAAATTAGAGTTAACCAGATCACACAGGGTCAATATCGAAGTGATTTGTCAAACAGAGCTGCACAATATATTGTTTGAGCATCGTCATCACAATGTACGTGTGCGCAATAGTCATATCGCAAAGTCCTGCGATGTAGGAGGCAAATGAACGCAACATGTTCTCGTTGAATTTCATCCTGGGGACCTGACACACACACACACACACACACACACACACACACACACTGGACACAGCCATCCACCAATCACAATCATTCTTAATCAGTTTGCTGAAGCAGACCACGCCCCCTGCACATGGAGTGAGTCTCTGGCAACAACATTGAAAAATGAGCAACAAACAAGAGAAAATCACCAAAAATAAAGACTTGGTGCCAAAAAGAAAAGCAATATCAGTTATCTGGAATTATTTCAGCTACAAGAAGGATGAAACTGAAACACGTTTGTGTCGACAGTGTCTGGCACCGGCTGCCACAACAAGAGGTAGCGTAACTACATTGTTCGACCGTTTACATCGGCACCACACAGCTGTTTCATATGTGTTGTAGGATTTAAAAAAAGCAATTTCAGTTTTTTCTGGGATCGTGCAGTCCTATCCACAAATATACTATATTTTCATTTTCATATGCAAATGACTCTTTCTCTTTTCATAGATTTTTTTCCCTTGACACTTAAAGACCAAGAGCTATTTTTGTGGTGACTTTCAAATAAAGGTTTCTCTACATTTAACCTTTCTGAAGTGATTGATCACCATTTATTACTGTTGAGCCGCATTATGTCATAAATTCCCATTATGTAATAAAAGTTCAAAATGTAATAAGAATGTCACGTCATCTTGTAATAAAGCCACATTATGTAATAAACTGACGCATTTTGTAATAAACTACCTCAATGCATTATGTAGTAAATTTTTTCCCATTATGTAGTAAGTTATAACAATTTGAGAAGTTTATTACAAAATGCACTTGACACATTTTTATTTTCAGGAAAATGTAATGTGCTAAATTAATCTGTAAACTGTGTGGTTACAGTTCTGATTCCATTACCTGTAGCTCCAGTGACTAATTTCTTCTAAATTGCTCTGAAATTATATTAATTTGGATTGTTATTACATAATAAACCATGTTATTACTTTTTTTAAATAAAAATGTGTCAAGTGCATTTCGTAATAAATTTCTCAAATTGTAATATCTTCCTACATAATGGGAAAAAATTTACTATATAATGCGTTGAGGTAGTTTATTACAAAATATGTCAGTTTATTGCATAATGTGGCTTTATTACAAGATGTTGTGACATTCTTATTACATTTTGAACTTTTATTACATAATGGGAATTTATTACATAATGCAGCTGAACAATTACTATACTATCCTAAGCAAACAAAAAAATCTGTAGCCAGTGGTTCCAGGCACAACAAACCCCGCCCCTCACATGTATTGTAGCGAATTTTGGCATCGATCCAGCTGATGTCATCATGTCTATGCATGTGCTGATGTCAGCATATCAGTAGCCTCTATATATGTGCAAAGTTTGAAGTAAATTGAAACAAAATTGATGTTTTCATAGACATTGGAAATTTTGCACATTAAAAGTAAATGGGAGAATTTTTTTTTTTTTTTTTAATCACAAAAAATAGGAACTTTGACCTACTGTTCCCAAAATGTAACCACATCTGTTCTGGATCACTGGTAATCTATAAACAGAGTTTGATATGAATTCAACCAATAGTTTTGCTGCTACAGACATTTGAAATTTCACCCATTATAAGTATATGTGGAAAAAAGATTTTAAAAACTCATAAAGAACTTTAACTTTGACCTGCTGACCTTGTTAGAGTGTTAACAAACAAACAAACAAACAAACAAACAAACCGAATCAAAAACAATACCCCCTTGCCTCCGGGCTAAAAATCCGGTATTTTCCTATATTTTATTTACTGATCCTGTAGATGTTCATAGAAGTTCAGAGGGAATTCAAAGGTTATTTTATCAAAACAGACGAAAAACTTAAGAAAAACTGACTTTTTCAACTACATGCGTCCTTAATCCTTAAGAGGGTGGAGCCAATCCCAGCTATCACTGGACAAAGGGAAGGTTTGCTGGTCCTTCATGAAGCTGTTGCTGCATTTTTATGATATCTGCTCTAAATGAAATGTTGAACTACATGTCATCTTGAATCCACTGAAGCACTCATGCCAATATGAAATGAGAAAATGGAGGAGTATTGTATACATTCTAATTTATTTTCCTTTGTATTTTTATAATAATTTCCCAAGTTCTCGATCGCTAAAGTGAAACATATTTATTCATGGCAATGTTTTGTTTTGTTTTTTTCCATTTAACCTCATCTGCTGGAAAAGTAATAAACAGTGACATGTAATTCTGTGATGAAATTAGACATTTTTCTTTTTTTTTTTTTAACTCATGCTATCAGAAAATGCATTTGGTATTCCCTTGTATGTTGTGAAATACCTACATCTGATTGTAAGGAATGACACTATAATATTGGTTTAGTTTAATTTATCATGGAAAACCAGTGTCTACATTATTAAAGTTTGTATTGCATCAAATTGAATCAAATCAAACCAAATTATTCTGTTAGAACATATTGTATCATGTCACAGCTCCCTGTATCTAGATGCATATCGTATCATAACACAAGCACAAGATGCAGAGGCTTATTTTATAAAGATTCAAGACACATCATTTGTCTCCGATATGGGTGCTTCTGTGAAACTGGTCCTAAAAACAGGACATGGGGCTAAAAATTCAAACCAGAACTAGACTAATGTTATGAAGCAAGTTTGGAAGCACTTTGGGTCTGTTTTAAAAAAAAAATATTTACTGAGATAAAAGAGAAACTATTTCTCAGATAAAACACATTTTCTGTTATTTTTAAACAAAAATCCGCATGTAACACGGTAAAAAGGGTCAGCGTATCTTTCGGTAAATGGATTTTCTTTTCCGAGACAAAAGAAAAACTAGTAGCTAATTGATTTTCATTTTAAAATAGTTAAATTAAAATTTAATTTCAAGGTGTTGTTCTTTTTAAGCGTCAAAACCGATAAACCTAAATAAATAAATAAATAAATAAATAAAAGAAAAAGATTTTCGTTTTCTCTTTCTAATAAAAAATAATCCAGATTTCGTATGAACTTTAAGATTCATACAAACCCATCATTTGTAATAATCTTTGTGACCTTAATGGCATTAGCATTCTGCCTTTGAAAATGATAACATCCGGTCACAGAAAGCGAAAAAAAAAAAAAGGCATTTTTGTTCCATTTTTCCATTTCTGTCACGTAGTGACTTTGTTTTCTGTTATTAGAAAGAAGAAATGAAAATCAATCAGGTTTTTTTTGGTTTATCCATTTTGACACTAAAAAAGAAATACACCTTGAAATTAAATTTTAATTCTTCTATTTTAAAACAAAACTCAATTAAGCACTAGTTTTTCTTTTGTTTCTGAAAAAAAAAAAAAAAAAAAAAATCCAGTTACCAAAAGATACACTGACCAAAAAGGACACAAAAATTATGCGCAACTATTTTTTCAAATACCTTATTCTTTCACTGGTACATTTTGGGAATCAAACTAAATATGCAAGGCAGAGTGTTTCACACAAATGACCGCTGTTGTAAAATCACTCGCAATTTATATGTGTTTAAATGGGCAGGTTCCGCATGTAACGCAAGTGGACACAATGGGTTACACACGAAACCTGGAACGAGACTGAGATTCATGAAAAACCCACATGTCTGGGTTAGAAAAACCACTGTGAGCTTAAATTTAACACAGTATCTTTATTTATAGCGGTATATAAGACCATTTACAGCCATGTTTTCAGATCAAACGCACTGACACCTAGGGAGCTTTTCCTGTCCCAATTTTGGTCCTCTTTTTGGCCCCAGTATTTTATTAAAAATTCATAAATTTTGGGATGGTTCAGAGTAAGAATATATACTTTTTGCATTTATCTGAGGTCATCATTAGGTACATCCTGGGGGGGAGGTTCGGCATGCAATGCAAGTGGACACGATGGGTTACACACAAAACCTGGAATGAGACTGAGATTCATGAAAACCACCGATGTATGGATTAGAAAAAACACTATGATCCTAAATTTAACACGGTGTCTTTATTTATAGCGGCATATAAGACCATTTACAGCCATGTTTTCAGATCAAAGGCACTGACACCTAGATAGCTTTAATGTCTCAGTTTTGGTCCTATTTTTTCCTAAATATTTCATTAAAAATTCATCAATTTTGGGATGGCTCAGAGCAAGAGTATACTTTTTTTTGCATTTATCTGAGGTCATCATTAGGTACATTCTGGGGGGAAATATGTCTAAATTTCTCTTTTATTATTGGGTGAGGTACCAAAATAAACCCAGTTTCATCGAAGCACCCAAATACAGAAAGTTCAACATAAATGACCGTATTAATAAGTCATGACTGTTATATAAGGAGATGTTTTGGTGTTTGTGTCACAACCTCTGTTGCAGATCAATAGTTCCATTCTCTGTATTATCTGGAAAACTAATACCAAACCTAATAAAATGACTCAAAGCCACTTATAGACGTATAGATTTGGGGTAATTGTGTTTTTATTGGGCCGTCCACTGACTATACTCTGCTCATTTGTGTCCTGAAACGACTTCAGAGCCACACCACTAACATGTTTGATTTGTAAATGATATGGTTGGTATCCCAGCCCTCACCCCCCAATTCCCCGTCCTGGACACCCCTCGTGCAGGAGGGCTGTCTTGCATTAATCTCCAGGGGCTCACCATCAGGGTGACTGAGCCGAGTGGCATTTATGAATGCTCCTGCTCAGTCCATTACTCCCACTATTGTGCAGTAAATGGTAGGAGAAAGGGTAATTGGCAAGGCAAGCATCGGCTGGAGGGAAATGAGAGGGAGGATCAAGAAGAAAGAATTGATGGACTGTCGCTTAGATGCATTCACAGACACCATCTCTGTGTCGGGATTCAAAGGTCCTGTCAGATCAATAAGTAAGCAATCCATGAGGGGGTAAAAAAAAAAAAAAAATCACTGAAATAAATCACTTTCTAAAAACATCTTTATCTTTTACGTTATGTGTTTCTGGGGTTGCACAGCTTCAGATACAGTTGGAAATGTCATCATGGTGGGATTCATCTGCACTGGTAGGCACACGTTTGGTAACCCTTAAACCCAGGGCTGTCAAACTCATTCTAGTTCAGTTCCATATTCAGCTAAATTTGATCTGCAGTGGGCCGGACCAGTAGAATAATAACATAATAACCTATAAATAATTACAACTCCAAAGTTTTGTCTTTGTTTTAGTGTAAAAAAACCCCATTAAATTATGAAAATACTTACTTTTATAAACTATCCAAAGAAAAAAAAAACACCTGAAAAAACTGAAATTTAAATTAAAAAATGTAAGAAAATTTAGTGCAATTTTAACAATATTATTCCTCAACTTATCATTTCTACATGTACATTATGGATCAGATCTACAAAGACACTAAACACTGAGGAACAGGAAGAAACATTTTTAAAATTGTGCTTAATTTTCTTTAGACATTTCAGGTTGTTCATGTTTGTTCAGATTATTGACATTTTATTGTTACGGGATAGTTTGTAAATGTGGATATTTTCATAATTTAATGTTATTTTTTGCACTAAAACAAAGAAAAAAAAAAGTTAATTCTAGATTTTTTTTGGCTTAATTCAAGATTTTTTTTACTTAATTGAAGATTTTTTTTTTTTGCTTAGTTCAAGATTTTTTTTTTTTTTACTTAACTGAAGATTTTTTTTTTTTTTTTTTCCGCTTAATTCAAGATTTTTAGCTAAATTTGAGATTTTTCTTGGCTTTATTGAAGATTTTTTAATGACACTGAAACAGACACATATTTACCTGGAATAATGTCTCAGGGGTTAAAGGGTTCATTTAGATAGACGTGAACCATTCTTGCAAGACTATTTTCAGTTCATACAAGCACTGGGTAAATGCATGGAGCAAATATCTGAATGGATGGGCCATAACTTTCTTCAGTTAAACAGAGAAAAAACTGAGGTAGTCATTTTTGGACCCAAGGAGGAACGTCTTAAAATCAGCATGCAGCTCCAGTCACTTCAGTTAAAAACTTCAGACCAGGCCAGGAATCTGGGTGTTGTCATGGATTCAGACCTGAATTTTAAAAACCACATACAAACAATTACAAAGTCAGCTTACTATCACCTCAAGAACATTTCTAGGATTAAAGGACTGATGTCACAGCAAGACCTTGAAAAACTTGTCCATGCATTTATCTTTAGTGGAGTTGACTACTGGAACAGTATCTTCTGTGGTCTGCTTAAAAAGTCTATTCGACGACTGCAGCTGATCCAGAATGCTGCTGCTCCAGTCTAAGACCAAGAGAGTGGACCACATCAGCCCAGTTCTGAGGTCTCTACACTGGACCACATCAGCCCAGTTCTAAGGTCTCTACACTGGACCACATCAGTCCAGTTCTCAGGTCTCTACACTGGACCACATCAGCCCAGTTCTGAGGTCTCTACACTGGACCACATCAGTCCAGTTCTGAGGTCTCTACACTGGACCACATCAGTCCAGTTCTGAGGTCTCTACACTGGACCACATCAGTCCAGTTCTGAGGTCTCTACACTGGACCACATCAGCCCAGTTCTGAGGTCTCTACACTGGACCACATCAGTCCAGTTCTGAGGTCTCTACACTGGACCACATCAGTCCAGTTCTGAGGTCTCTACACTGGACCACATCAGCCCAGTTCTGAGGTCTCTACACTGGACCACATCAGCCCAGTTCTGAGGTCTCTACACTGGACCACATCAGCCCAGTTCTGAGGTCTCTACACTGGACCACATCAGTCCAGTTCTGAGGTCTCTACACTGGACCACATCAGCCCAGTTCTGAGGTCTCTACACTGGACCACATCAGTCCAGTTCTGAGGTCTCTACACTGGACCACATCAGCCCAGTTCTGAGGTCTCTACACTGGACCACATCAGTCCAGTTCTGAGGTCTCTACACTGGACCACATCAGTCCAGTTCTGAGGTCTCTACACTGGACCACATCAGTCCAGTTCTGAGGTCTCTACACTGGACCACATCAGTCCAGTTCTGAGGTCTCTACACTGGACCACATCAGTCCAGTTCTGAGGTCTCTACACTGGACCACATCAGCCCAGTTCTGAGGTCTCTACACTGGACCACATCAGTCCAGTTCTCAGGTCTCTACACTGGCTCCCTGTCTCTCAGAGAATAGACTTTAAATTCTCTTACTAGCGTATAAAGCACAGAATGGTTTAGGCCCAAAATCCATCAGAGACCTTCTAGTCCAGTCTGAACCATCCAGACCACTCAGGTCATCTGGTGCAGGTCTGCTCTGTGTTCCCAAAGTCAGAACTAAACATGGAGAATCAGCGTTCAGTTTCTATGCTCCATATATCTGGAACAAACTACCAGAAAATATCAGGTCTGCTGAGAGTCTGAGTTCTTTTAAGTCCAGGTTAAAGACTCACCTGTTCACTGCTGCCGCTGACTAAAAGGCTTTTGACTTTTTAAATTTTATATTCTCTTTGAAACTCTGCACTGCAACTTTTACTTTAATATGTGTGTGTTTTTATTTTATTTTATTTTGATTTATGTGTTGTTTTCTTACTCGCTGTTTTTAATCACCTTTTATATGTTTCTTTTATAATGTTTTAAATGTGTTTCTTTTTGTTTCTTTTATTTCAATGTCCTGTGTGAAGCACCTTGAATTGCCTTGTTGCTGAAATGTGCTATACAAATAAACTTGCCTTGCCTTGCCTTCAACACAGATACACCAGTTATGTTCACTGTTTGGAATCCATTCTAAGCTTACTCTCACGTCAACCAGAGCAGTTTAGTCAACTGAAGCTGACATTCTGCTTTCCTAATAACCCACACGTCTGTAAATGTATGCATTGTCATGGGTGAACGCTTTCAGTCACTTACAAAGACCAAGCCCTGCAGTGACCCTCCCATCATTTGTGCTTTAACTGCTTTGTTCGCACACTCAGTATCTTCTGTACCTTGTGGTTCGTTAAACACAGCTCTAGAAAATGCATACATTATTACACTCAAGTTAAACAAATGTAAAAGAAACACTTTCTAGCAAATTCCAGTGTAGGAGAAGTTTAATTCTAGAAAAAAAGATGTTCTTTGTTATATGTTAATTACCTTTTCTTTTAATAATTATGTTTAGCCATTGAAAACTCAGTCCTCTTTTTATAACAAATTTCAGATATTTTTTTCCCTCTACATTTAACCTTTTCTAAGTGACTCATCATCATTTATTATAACATTATTCTCCACATTTTGCATTTTTCAGTAAAAATCAGGGATTTTTTTTATATTTAATTCACTGATCATGTAGATTCTCATGAAAGTTCAGAATAAATTCACAGGTTATGTCTAAACTGAGAAAACTGAAGTCACTTTTTAGCTAAATATATTATTAACTGAAGATAACACAAGCATCAACGCGATCAGTCAATTAAATATAATATAATACTTGATTTTCATTGATAAACAGCCAAATGCAGATGATAATATTATAATAAACGGTGAAGAATCACTTAAGGAAAGTTAAATATAGAGAACAAATTATTTTGGAGGTGCCACCAAAGTAGCACTGGGTCTTCATGAGTTAAACACAAATCCCTGACCTTTACAAAAAAGCAGAACGCAAAACAGACTGTTTGGTCCTATTAGGGATGAAAATGGTTCTAGTCGAGGACAGTCTGACCTGGAACATTAGATACGTTTCCATCCAGCAGATTTTAATCACATTTTTCCTTTGTGCTTTAACAAACCAGGGTAGAAATGCTGAAAATTTGCTTTGGAGAGATGGAAATCTTGGCCTTTCAATAACAGGTAAATGTGAGTGAGTGCAATTGAAACCGATTAAGTGAATAATTACAATAATTAGACTGTGGTGCTCACTGAATGAGAAACAAACACAGACAGCAGCAAATGGGATAGAGAGCTGCAGAAAGCAAAGTTAGACAAAGGAACTGGCAAGAAACTTATATGATTTAGACCAGTGCAGTTCAATAGGACAAAGAGAACGCCTCAGGTTTACACACATACTGTATGGAAACATAAGGACAGTTTTATTTGGCATTTGGACACATTCAGGTCCACGGAGATTATTATGCACAGGTCTGTCAGAGTGCAAGTATAAAAGATGAAGCTATCTATCTATCTATCTATCTATCTATCTATCTATCTATCTATCTATCTATCTATCTATCTATCTATCTATCTATCTATCTATCTATCTATCTATCTATCTATCTATCTATCCATCCATCCATCCATCCATCCATCCATCCATCCATCCATCCATCCATCCGAGTCAATATATAATTGAGGGACTTTTTGAGTTACACCTCATGGCATTTTTATAGAATGATTCTTCTAAATAAAAGTTTGATATATTGCCAAAAAAGAAATATCTATCGTAACTATCTCAACTTGATAAAAAGAACACAATCAAAACAATTTTTGAATAATCTTATTGTAAAAAATAAAAATTTGATATATTGCCAAAACAGAAATATCCTTCACGATTATCTCAACTTAATAAAAAGAACACAGTCATCATTTTTATTTGAATAATCTTATTGTATTATTGTTTATCTAATTAGAGGGTGGTTGTTATTAAAATTCAAACAGTTATTTAGTTGACATTTTAGTATATCTAATCATTTATTAAATATGTATTAATCATTTATTAATAAGTGATTGTTTCCGTAATTAACTAATTATGTAATTTTTAAATACATGATCATAAGGAACATGAAAAAAAAGTTTTTTTTAAAATTTTTTAAAGAATGTATGCAAGATGTGAGATTTGTGCTATCTATCTATCTATCTATCTATCTATCTATCTATCTATCTATCTATCTATCTATCTATCTGAGTCAATATATAATTGAGGGACTTTTTGAGTTACACCTCATGGCATTTTGATAGAACGATTCTTCTAAATAAAAGTTTGATATATTGCCAAAAAAGAAATATCTATCGTAACTATCTCAACTTGATAAAAAGAACACAATCAAAACAATTTTTGAATAATCTTATTGTATTGTTGTTTATCGAATTAGAAGGTGGTTGTTATTAAATTCAGAGGGTTATTTAGTTGACATTTTAGTATATCTAATCATTTATTAAATACGCATTAATTACTTATTAATAAGTGATTGTTTCCGTAATTAAATAATGATGGAATTTTTAAATATATGATCATAAGGAACAAAAAAAGTTTTTTTTTTTTTTTTTTTTTTTTACTTTAATAAAGATGTGTGCAAGATGTAAGCTGTCTGTCTGTCTATTTAGGTTAATATATAACTGAAGGACTTTTTAGTTACCTTTACACGGTAACATAGTTGACAGGTATAGTTGACAGCTTTGCTGTTTTCAGGCCTAAAATAAACATAACCATAAGACCACATGACACTTTTACAAAAAGATTCTTCTAAATAAAAATTTGATATATTGCCAAAACAGAAATATCCTTCACGATTATCTCAACTTAATAAAAAGAACACAGTCATCATTTTTATTTGAATAATCTTATTGTATTATTGTTTATCTAATTAGAGGGTGGTTGTTATTAAAATTCAAACAGTTATTTAGTTGACATTTTAGTATATCTAATCATTTATTAAACATGTATTAATCATTTATTAATAAGTGATTGTTTCCGTAATTAACTAATTATGTAATTTTTAAATACATGATCATAAGGAACATGAAAAAAAAGTTTTTTTTAAATTTTTTAAAGAATGTATGCAAGATGTGAGATTTGTGCTATCTATCTATCTATCTATCTATCTATCTATCTATCTATCTATCTATCTATCTATCTATCTATCTATCTATCTATCTATCTATCTATCTATCTGAGTCAATATATAATTGAGGGACTTTTTGAGTTACACCTCATGGCATTTTTATAGAATGATTCTTCTAAATAAAAGTTTGATATATTGCCAAAAAAGAAATATCTGTCTTAATTATCTCAACTTAATAAAAGGAACACAATCAAAACCATTTTTGAACAATCTCATTGTATTATGCTAATGAGTACATTTTGACCACTTTGCAGTAGTGCATGGAAACATGCAGAAATGTGTATTTTCTTTTGCCATTTTTCTGACAGTTCCATTAAAATTTGTTTGAAAAACTACCTTTAGAGGAACTACTGCATGATTAGTGCTGGGGGATTTCCCCATTAAGAGCCAAAGGAACATCAAGCAGACACTGGATGGAAAACATGCATGTATGGACCAACAGACACAGTAGAACAAATGTCTGAAAGTGCAGGTATATCCTCAGTCTGTTCTGTTGTTGCTGTCGACTTACCAACCTCTGCAGCCATCACGGTAATATTATGCCACGCCGTCTCCTCCCGGTCCAGAACCTGACTGGTCCTGATGATACCGCTGTTCACTCCGATGGTGAAATACAGAGGCCTCTCCTCCTCGTTCTCTATGAAGTATCTGTGAAGCAGAACGTTACAGACTTTAAAGGAGACATTTTACTGGGCTTTCGCATCATCAGCGCCTGCATTTATTTACTGAAAATAACCGGCCAGTCATCAAAGACGGACAGAAGACGCTGATGAATTTATGGAGACACGTGTTTCAAAAGTGGAACGGAAAAGCTTTGATCACCCTGTTTTTTTTTTTGTTTTTTTTTTTTATTATTCCTGGCTTTCATAAAATATGTACTGGTCCCAAGAACTACAAAATGATAGTGAAAAAAAACAACAACTTTATATGCAATCATTACCTGTACAAGTTATGGAAATCTGTTGTTTTTGTTGTTTATTTTTTTGCTTTATATCATTATCATTTCGACCGTCCCATGTACATTCTGTCAGGTTATGTAAACTTATGGGCACAACTGTATGTACAAAGAGAATTAAAAGAAAGAAAAGCAAACCCAGTGTTTAATGAAAAATCGGGTTTCATAGCCACATTAAATACTAAATATATAGAGCAGGGGTGTCAAACATACGGCCTGAGGGCCAAATCCAGCCCGCCAAAAGGTTCAATCCAGCCTGTGGGATGTATTTGTGAAAAACAAAAATTACGCTGAAAATATTAACAATTAAGGATGTTAAAATAATTTTAGGTCAATTAATTCTAAAGTGGATCAGAACAGTAAAATACTATCATAATAAACTATAAATAATGAAAACTGCAAATTTGTCTCTTTGTTTTAGTGTAAAAAATGTAAAATGACACAAAAAAGTTCACATTTATAGACTAGTCTTTTACAAAAAAAAAAAAAAAAAAAGTGAATATCTGAAATTTCTTAGGAGAAGTATGTGGAATTTTAATAATATTCTCCCTGTTATTTAATGTTTGGCATATTTGTAGATCCACTGTGATCTGTGCGTTGTGATTCACGTGTATAAATGATAAACTGAGGCAGAATATTGTTAACATTGCACTTATTTTACTGAACAATTTTCAGGTTGTTCATATTTGTTCATGTTATGTTCAAGTACAATTCGTAGATGTAAACATTTTATTTACGGAATTTTAAGTGTATTTTTGCTTGTTTTGTAGGAGATTTTAGCATAATTAAGTGTATTTTTGCGTCGATTGTAGAATATTTTAGCATATTTAAGTGTATTTTTGCGTGTATTGTAGGATATTTTAGCATATTTAAGTGTATTTTTGCATCTATTGTAGGATATTTTAGCATATTTAAGTGTATTTTTGCGTGCATTGTAGGATTTTTGGGCATAATTAAGTGTATTTTTGCATCTAAAATGTTTAGTACCTGTTGATCCATTAATCCTATCAATACATGTAAATATTTGGTGTAAAACACAGTTTGTCGTCTTTTCCTGGTCATCACATACGACCCATTCAGAGGCTCCGTAGTTACCGTGGAAACACCGTCATCTTCTACAACATTGATTCACTGGTAAAACCCATGGAGTTGGATCAATGACGATGATTTGAGACACGTTTCTATGTTCAGTTATTGATATCTTGCTGAAAAAGACACTTATTCTTCAGTTTTCTCAGTTTCTGATATAAAAACACAACACAAACATTATGATCAGTGAATTAAATATGGCAAAATATTGGATTTTCACTGAAAAATACACAAAATACTTCAAATAAAGAGGATAATATTACAATGAATAGAGATAAATGACTTAAGAAATGTTAAATATGGAAATAAATTAAAAACATTAACATTGATTCAGCAGTAAAACCCATGGAGTTGGATCAGTGATAGTGGATGGACACACAAGGTTTATGTTCAGTTAATGATGAATTTTGTTGAAAAAAAAAAAAAAAAAATCACATTTTCTTCAATTTTTCTCAGTTTCTGATATTTTGATAATTAACTTGAATCTGAGCTTTTATGAACATCTACATGATCAGTCAATTAAATATGGAAAAATACCTGATTTTTATTGAAGAAATGCAACATACGGAGGATAATATGATAATAAATGGAGATAAATCATTTAAGAAAGGTCAAAAACAGATAAAAGTTCATTTGGATGGTGCTGGGTTTTTATAGGATAAGTGTTATGAGGGACTAAAAAAACTAAAAAAAAAAGTTGTTAACAGACCTAACATTTTCGCCAACCAGATCTTATTTACCCGTATCTGCTACCAGCAAACCTCCTGCTCCCTACTGTTAAAATATAGTGAATCCTTGAAACACACTTATTGCAGCTACAATTGACTTACATACAGCGTAAACATAATTTATGGGAAACAGGGATGGGGTAATTACATTCAGCGAACCTAAGTACAAGAGGAAATCGAACCGAATGCAGTTAAAATGAGTGGCTTGGAGCTTATTGGTACTTTTAATCATAATAATTTAGAGCTAGTTAGCCTTTCGACGATATTACTGTTGACTGACCTACTTGAGAGGCTCGGATAGTAACAGAGCTTGTATAAGAAAACAACTGTTCAGAGAGTGTGGACCTCTGCCAGCCATATTTTTAATCCATAAACAAACCACACATTATAATGTACATTTCTAGGGATTCCACATTACAGAGATAATAAGTAGTCCAGACTATCAGCAGCAGCAGAACAAATTTAGGACTACCAAAACCACAAATGAATTACACATCCACAGACTGTACCACTCACTGAAACTGTATTAGAAAAGGGAAGTGGATGTTGTGTGTGTGTCTTGGGCATCACACAAAATCTGGAAAAAGCTGATTGCTGCAGTTTGTCATATTTATTTATTTTTGGTCAAGGAAGAGAGTAGTGCAAATGGCAAGTTGATAGGACCAATAGTTTGGGAGATATTAGTAGTTTTGGAATACAATAGCCTTACAATCCCATTGCTATGGCCAGATAAATGGCCAGCAGAAACCCTGTAATATTACCGACGTCCTGTGGTAAAGTGGCGGTACCCCACATGCCCATCGGCTAAAATTTACTTAGGGGGTCAAAAAAAAAACCCAACTTGTCCTACAGTCCTAGAAGTGTGTGTAAATAATGCTAATCCATTTGTGCACAGACTACTGATATTCTCTGACAGTGGAAGCTCTATTTTCATAAATATTGGATTTGGAATAGCACGTGTATGTGAAAACTTTTGCTGGTGGACGGACGTGACATTACCCATGATGCTCTGGTCAGTCCCAGTACTTTATTAGGAATAAACTTCTAGACTTCCTATTGCTAATTGTGCTCTTCTTCATAAATGTTGGTATTGTGGATCTAAAACAATCCCAGCTGACACAAAAACACTAAATGTGTCAGTGGACGGATGTGACATGGTTGTTGTGGATCCCATCATACTGATGCTCTGCAGCCATGTCAGCGTTTACACTAATGATCCCTGTGCAAAAACTAGGAGCACTATTATTTATTGGATAGTTTAGCATCAGACTAAAGAGGAAAGAACAATCTAGAATTGTTCTTTGTGTCTAAAAATGCTTCTTATTGTAAAAGTGTTGATGTAAACAGTGCTGTGTGCCATTCTTCATGTATGTATTGGTGGAACAGAAGCAGGATGGATCAGCACCATACTCCAGATTGAACCTGTACAAATAAAACATGTGATATGGAGGAGAGAATCTGGGAAGAAAAACTGGGGAATCCAAAAGAAGAGAAGATTTGTTTTTCAGAGAAATTCAGTTCAAATAGAACTTGTCCATTTGTGACATGAAAATATAGCATTAATTGTGCCGAAATTGTTCATTTTTGAGCTGAAAACATAGTTCATACGAGCATCAACATGTTGAACAGAACTGAAATGTAAAACTATGCCATGTAAAACTAACCCAGTCCAAATAGTGCTTATGACAGTTTGGCTAATTCTGCTTCCTGTGGGAAACAAATACACCTCTGTATTCCTGGGTTCAATGTTCAGCAGCAACAGCTCATCTACATTCGTTCCGGGGCTTCAACACAGCTGACGTTTGTGCTTGTAACAGCTATTTACAGAACATTCTCGTCACTGAACGGTACCCCCACTGGTAGATCTGTCTCAAAATGTTAGATGTTTGTCCGTGGCCCATTCCCAACCATTCCACCATG
This sequence comes from Sphaeramia orbicularis, assembly GCF_902148855.1. Taxonomy (NCBI): domain Eukaryota; kingdom Metazoa; phylum Chordata; class Actinopteri; order Kurtiformes; family Apogonidae; genus Sphaeramia; species Sphaeramia orbicularis. The sequence goes on along the minus strand of NC_043973.1, from coordinate 50,687,454 downwards.
TTTCATGAAAATTGCTTCCATGGTTCCATGGGTCTTAAAATGTCTTGGGATTTCCAAATCTGCATTTAATACCTTAAAAAAAAACCCTTTAAACGATATTAAATTTGAGATGGTAGGCTGGGGCACCACTACCAATTGTGGACCCCATCCAATCCAATCCAATCTAATCCAATCCAACTTTATTTGTAAAGCACTTTAAAAACTGTACAGAAGAATAAATAAAACCAAAATAAAAGAATAAAATACAACAGAAGGTAAACGTTGTGGGCCCTTCAGAAAATACATTTTCTATAAATGTGTCGAAGGAGTGGAGGAGGGTGTAAGCAGTGTAGAGACTGGGGGTACAGAGGTGCATTTCATAAGCTCTGTAAAAACCTCAACTGGCGTGAAACCGAAACTGAAACTTAACTTTGGACGTCCGACTCCAAGCTTCTACACCCCTCTTTTACTCCGGAGCTTACGTGAAATTTTCACAACTTCTACCTTATATCCACTGGGCTCCCTACACATGCTGGGCCCCATGAATATGTCATATTTACCCCCCCTTTACGGCACCCCAGATGGTAGGTCTTAAGTTAGGTTTCCATAAACTTGTTCACTCTATTGTGTTTAAATGTGTCTGTTAAATGTCCAGACTGCAAAGAAAATAACGCTAATCTACTCACTTCCACCTTTTCCAACAATTTATATTGAAATTAGGAACCAATTATCATAACGTTGTAGCCTTCAGTGGGAATGAAGGTGTTAGAGTAAATAAATACATTTTCCAAAATTCTAGGAATCACAAATTTTTGCCAGTATGGCCGTGAAATGGGCTTTAAAGTCTTAGTTGTCTAAATTAAGTCTTAAATTCAACTTGTAGAAACCTGTAGGAACCCTGTGCGTCAGTATTTTTTGTACGACCCTGCAGACAGACTCACAGCTTGATAAATTCAAGTAATTATCACTGGTGCAGGTAATTAACTCTATAAAAAAACAAACTATTATATAGTATATGTGTTTCTCGACGTTTGGGAACTGTTGGCTCTGCTGTTGCCAAGAAACCCAAAGCTATTATCAGCTCCTCCGATGAGGACTTCATGTTTCCATTTGTGTTTTTTTTTTTTCAGCTTATTACACATGATGCACGCTAAAAACAGACCTGGCCCCGGAAAAGACCGGTTAAATACTCGTCCATCTTGTTTCTACATTTTTACCGTTTAATCAATACCTGAAATGCAAGCAGCCATACTCACCATAACTAGATCTGTTTATTTTCTAACCCATGAAGACCCAAACAGCCACCAGTGACACAAACCGTCTACCGATATAAACTGTTTAATACCTGCTGATCCACTAATCCTATCAATACATGTAAAACACATGGAAACACCGTCATCTTCTACAGCATTGATTCACCAGTAAAACACCATGGAGTTGGATCAATGACAGTAAATGGATACACTTGATTTTACATTCAGTTACTGATATATTTTGCTGTAAAAGTCACTTTTTCTTCACTTTTCTCTGCTTTTGATATAATAAATTGCAATTTTAATCTGAGCTTTAAGAAAATCTACATGATCAGTAAATTAAATATGGAAAATACATGATTTTCACTGAAAAAACACCCACAAAATACAGGGGAGGGGAGGCAAGGGTATTGTTTTAGGTACAGTTTGTTTATTTGTTTGTTTACACTTTAGCAGTAAAACTGTTGGTTGAATTCATACCAATTGGGTTTATAGATTACCAGTGACCCAGAATACAACTGATTACATTTTGGGAAAAGCAGGTCAAAGTTCACATTTTTTCTGAATTTTTAAAATCTTTTTTTCTCCCATTTACTTATAATGGGTGAAATTTCACATGTCTATAAAAACATCACTTTTGTTTCAATTTACTGAAAACTTGGCACATATATCAGTCCCTCCGGGATTTCGAGGGATGTTTTTTTTTATTATCGCAGCCTAAAATGCCTGATTTTGCGGCAACTTTTCATAAAAATTGCGGTGAAAGTTGCGATGATTTGAGGCTTCTTTTATTAAAGTCACAGGAACATGGGCATTTGCAAATTACCTAGAACAGTCTTTTTGGAGTTTTTAGCCTTAAAAAGCACCAGGAAGCAATGATTTAAAACAAAACAGGCTTTTTTTCATTCATTCATTTATTTGTTTTGAGCAGCCAATGAGAGCAGAGTATCACAGAACACCAGCCAATGAGGGCGGAGCATCACAGAACGTCAGCCAATGAGAGCAGAGCGTCACAGAACACCAGCCAATGAGAGCGGAGCGTCACAGAATGTCAGCCAATGAAAGCGCAGCGTCACATATCGTCAGCCAATGAGAGTGCAGCGTCACAGAACACAAACCAATGAGAACGCAACGTCAAAGAATGTCAGCCAATGAGAGCGCAGTGTCACAGACCACATGCCAATCATAGCACAGCGTCACAGAACACCAGCCAATTAGAGCAGAGCGTCACAGAACATCAGCCAATGAGAGTGCAGCATCACAGAACGTCAGCCAATGAGAGCGCAGTGTCACAGAATGCCAGCTAATCAGAGCGCAGCGTCACAGAACATCAGCCAATGAGAGCGCAGCGTCACGGAATGCCAGCCAATGAGAGCACAGCGTCACAGAACATCAGCCAATGAGAGCCCAGCGTCACAGAACGCCAGCCAATCAGAGCACAGCGTCACAGAATGCCAGTCAATCAGAGCGCAGCGTCACGTAATGTCAGCCAATGAGAGCGCAGCGTCACGGAACGCCAGCCAATGAGAGTGCAGTGTCATAGAACATCAGCCAATGAGAGCGCAGCGTCACGGAACATCAGCCAATCAGAGCGCAGCGTCACAGAATGCCAGCCAATCACAGCAGAGCGTTACAGAACGTCAGCCAATGAGAGCGCAGCGTCACAGAACGTCAGCCAATGAGAGCCAGCGTTACAGAACTCCAGCCAATGACAGCATAGCGTCACAGAACGCCAGCCAATCAGAGCGCAGCATCACACAACGTCAACCAATCAGAGCGTAGCATCAAACAACGTCAACCAATCAGAGCGTAGCATCACAGAACATCAGCCAATGAGAGCGCAGCGTCACAGAACGTCAACCAATCAGTGTGCAGTGTCACAGAACATCAACCAATCAGAGCGTAGCGATTGATATACTGACATCAGCATACCCATGGACATGATGACATCAACTGGATCGATGCCAAAATAAGCTACAATATGTGTGAGAGGCGGGGCTTGTTGTGCCTGGCACCACTTGTTTACTTACCATAAACATCTACATGATGTGTGAATTAACTGTAGGAAAATACATGATTTACATCTAAAAAATGCAAAACACAGAGGATAATATTATCTAATAAAAAAGAATAAATTGTGAGGTAAAAATAGAGAAAAATTCATTTGGGAACTGCCACAGAAGTAGCACTGGGTCTTCATGGGCTACGATGCTATAACTCATATGCAGACTGAAAATCCAGCGGTTAAGATGTAAAGCCAAAATGATGTAAACGTATAGAGAGTCATTGTCATGGAAACAGTACACCGTCCTATCTTGTTGCATTGGTTTTCAGAACATTGCAGACTGGCACATTGTTTGTTTGTGCTGGGCTTTACAAATTCTACCACAGAAGTGTGACTATGAGGGGTCCAGTATTCTCAGAACACATCTCCAGGGCAGTCTGAGATCAGACCAGGAGCTGACTACATAATAAGCAGTCCACGGAAACACTCAGACTGCAGCTGCAAAATATAGAACAGCTGCAGCCTCCACTCTTATTGAACCTGGATCTAAACATGTGGAGCGCGGGGCCACATTCAACCTAATATGATCTGAAGAGGGCCAGACCAGTAACATAACAGAAAAGAGAACAGTAAAATTACATTATGAAAGTGTTTACATCTATAAAGTTTCCTTGAAAATATGGATAATATGAACAACATGAAATATTTTAAGAAAAATAAGTGCAATTTTATCAGTGTTATGCCTCAGTTTATCATTTACACATGTGCATTAAAACTTAGAGATCACAGTGGATCTATAAAGACACAACATTTAGTAACAGGCAGAATATTGTTAACATTACACTGCCTTCTCATAAGACATCTCAGGTTGTTCAAATTTGTTCAGGTTATTCACATTTTGTGTGAAAGGATAGTTTGTAAATGGGTGCTTCAATGAAACTGGTCCCTAAAAACAGGACATGAGGCTAAAAATTCAAACCAGATTTAAACTAATGTATGACGCGAGTTGGAAGCACTTGGGTCTATTATAATATATACACACACATATATATATAATATACATATATATATATATATACATATACATACATAAGATATATACATATACATACATATATATATACTATATAATATAATAGATATATATAGACACATCATACATCATACATATATATATATATATATATATATATATATATTATATATATATATATATATAATATATATATATATATTAGGCCTGTAATGGTACACAAAATTTTGGTTCTGTACGTTTCAGTTTTCAAGCCACGGTTTGTTTGTTTTTTCGGTTCGGTACGGGAAGAAAGAAAACCCCTCCAAATGTCTATTAATGCATTCATGAATTTTTGAACATTTTTCCCCCCAATTTTTGGAGACAATAGAATATAGAAAAACAGGACTAATAGAATTCTGCTGCTACAAATCAAATAGAAAATAAAATAAATAATATTACTAAATGTATTTTAAAATTAGTATTGCACTTTTCCCTGAAAGGTAGTTTTGAACAAACAGCACAAATCTAATCACAGTTCTGTCAGTTCACATTCTGCTTTAAAATAACAACAACAAAATTCCACATGAAGTGCAACATTAAGAAGAGTGTAAACTGGTATTCTGTTGAAACAAACTGAAGAGCCACACTGACAAATAAATTAATGTATTTATTTTAGGAAAGCTAACAAACTGTTTAGGCCACTTTGTGTACACTGGTGTGAAACGAAAGTGAAATTTTACATCCTTTCAACTCCTTTCCAACTTCCAACTCCTGAGTTCTATTCCTCTATTATACAGTGTGTGTGTGTGAGACAGACAGACAGACAGACAGACAGAGCTAGTCTCAGTGTTGTAGAACTACCGTAGTTCCTAGGGGCCAAACAACGTTCATCTTATCGTCTCTTTCCTGGTTGTTGTCTTTCACCTGGACCTGAACTGATCCAACCTGGACTGGACTGATGGTGGAGGGTCACATTCAGGCTCACATCATATTTGTTTTTTGTTTTGTTTTTTTACCTTATTTCAGCTGCTATTTCATATTTTGGGTCATTGTGTGCTCCTTCAATATGTCCGTGTGGAACTTGTGCGGATTTGAATTTCTGCATCAAACAATGTCTTTTGTTCCTTTTTCTTTTTCTCATCATACTGTGCCGCTTCAGTACAGCTGTGTACTGAACCGAACAGGTGTGTACTGAAACGGTTCGGTTCGTGTACTGTTACAGGCCTAATATACCTTATACCACTAGTCAACATTTGCTAGGGATCAGGACTATAACTTCGTTATATTCGGGGGTGTAATTCTGGAAACTTGAAAATTTACTTTCCCAGTGGAGTACAGCCTTAATATTGATGAAATCCTTCAAAACTGTCACGCAATTTCTTCCAATGTCTGAGCACGACCATGTGAGTAATCCCTCGATCAGAGATTTCACATTGTTGTACAAACCTGTTCAATACTGTGTCATTTTCATTGCATATGTCTGAAACATTCAAAGCTGAACATTATTTAGTGTCATTATGCCTGCCAGAAGACAAAGACATCAATTGTCATCCACAGAAATGAACAGAGCAGTGGACTCCTCCAGGGTGGCAGGACGCAACAGCAAGTGGCGACCTTGCTGGGGACTTCCCAAAGTGTCATCTCCAGGGCCTGGAATCAGTACAGGCGATATGGATCTGTTGACAGACGCCATGGTGGAAGAAGAATGAGGCTAACAACTCCCCAACAAGATCGGTATTTGACACTGCAGGCCCGTCGTAACCGCTTTGCTCCAGCTGTCACCTTGCAAGGACAGTTCCAGAATGCCACTGGGATGCGGATGTCCACTCAGACAGTTCGAAGACGTCTACATGCAGCTCAGCTGAGAGCACGGAGGCCAGTTGTGCACACGCCATTGAATGTACAGCACAAGCACCATAGACTTCAATTCGCCACAGAACACTGTAGATGGACACATCAGCGGTGGAGAACAGTCCTCTTTACCGACGAGTCCAAATTTTGCAGACGCCCCGGGGAAAGAAACTTGCCTGTAAACGTCGTTGAACATTCAGTCAGTCATGGTATGGGCTGGCATTTCTGTTGATGGCCGCACCGGCCTGCATGTGATCCGGAATGGCACTTTGACTGGTCTCAGGTACTGGGACGAGATCCTGAATCCCACTGTTCGACCGTACGCAGGTACCGTAGGGCACGATTTCATCCTGATGGATGATAATGCCCGACCACATCGTGCCAGAGTCGTCATCGATTACCTGGAGCAGGAAGGAATCACCAGAATGGACTGGCCAGCAAGATCTCCGGACCTCAATCCCATTGAACGCATTTGGGATATGCTTCAGGTCCGTGTTCGTGCCAGACAGAACCCTCCAACTATGGCACGGGAGCTGGAAAATGCCCTTCTGGAGGAGTGGACCCTTATCCCTCAGCAGCAGATTTCCCGCCTCATCCTTAGCATGCGTAGAAGGTGCATGTCTGTTATCGATGCGGATGGTGGCCACACACATTATTGACATCACACCGTATGTGTTTCAGAACATTCTGAGTGGTTTCAGTGAAAACAAAATTGGAAGACTAATTGTTGTGAACTCTAATTTCTAGGGTTGTATCACCCTTTTGCCTGAAAGTGCAATAAAAATTTATGTTTTTTTACCTTTTGGTCCATTTTTTTTTTATATGACTAGCCAAAGTACACACATAATATATGAAGTCACCCAAAATATTATACAACATCAATTATTGTGCAAATATAAAACTGATCCCTAGCAAATGTTGACTAGTATATATATATATATATATATATATATATATATATATATATATATGTCGAGGCCCAAAACGGAATCTGGCTCGATTCAGAATCGGGCCGGCCTATATATACAGGGTGGGGAAGCAAAATGTACAATATTTTGAGGCAGGGATTGAAAGACAGTGTATGACCAATTAGTTTATTGAAAGTCATGAGAATTTATTTGCCACAAGAAAATGTCCATAATAGAAAATGTTTTTATTCTATGTGTCCTCCTTCTTTCTCAATAACTGCCTTCACACACTTCCTGAAACTTGTCGCAAGTGTTCCTCAAATATTCGGGGTGACAACTTCTCCCATTCTTCTTTAATAGTATCTTCCAGACTTTCTGGTAATAGTTTTGCTCATAGTCATTCTCTTCTTTCCATTATAAACAGTCTTTATGGACACTCCAACTATTTTTGAAATCTCCTTTGGTGTGACGAGTGCATTCAGCAAATCACACACTCTTTGACGTTTGCTTTCCTGATTACTCATATGGGCAAAAGTTTCTGAAAAGGTATGGATAATAGTGTTAGGTATGATTATGACATCAGTATATGTTTGGGTTCAAAACAACTGACGTAGTGTCTGCTGAGAAAAAACAACTAAATGTTCAGTGTACATTTTGCTTCTCCACCCTGTATATATATATATATATATATATATATATATATATATATATTTACTGGGATAAAAGAGAAACAATTTTTCTGATAAAACACATTTTTATATTATTTTTATACAAGAATCCACACATAACACGGTAAAATGGACAGAAAAATTGTGTGCTACTATTTATTTCAAATATCTTTTTATTCTCACACAGGTACATTTTGGGAATTGAACCAGTTATGCAAGACAGAGTGTTTCACAAAAATGACCACTGTTGCAAAATCATTTACAATTTATTTGTGTTTAAATGGAAAGGTTCTGCATGTAATGTCAGTGGACACAATGGGTTACACACGAAATCTGGAATGAGACTCAGATTCATGAAAAATCCACATGTGTGGATTACAAAAACCACTAGGATCATCAAATTTAACACAGTGTCTTTATTTATAGCAGTATATGAGACCATTTACAGCCATGTTTTCCAGATCAAATGCACTGACACATAAGTAGCTTTTCCTGTCCCAATTTTGGTCCTATTTTTGGCCCCAACATTTTATGAAAAATTCATTAGTTTTGGGATGGCTCAGAGTAAGAATATATATTTTGTGCATTTATCTGAGGTCATCATTAGGTACATCCTGGGGGGAAATAGGTCTAAATTTCTCTTTTATTTTTGGGTCTTTAAAGCTGGTAAAGTGCCAGATACCAAAATGGACCCTAAACTACTAAAACACAAAGAAAAGTTCGTAGTTGTCATTATTGATAGGATATTATGATAGTAATTTTGTGGTTTGACCCACTTTAGATCATATTGGTCTGTATGTGGAACCTGAACTAAAATGATTTTAACACCATTGATTGTTAATATCGTCCATATAATTTTTGCATTTCAGAAATTCATCCCCCAGGCCAGAACTGGACCCTTTCTCAGGCCAGTTTTGGCCCACGAACCATATGTTTGACACCTGTGATGTAGAGTAAGAATCCCTCCTTTGCTTGTTCTTCTTCACAGATGTATGATTAAGGGTCTGCATCTTGTCTAGATACGGAGAGCCTTGACCGGGCAGTTCATCTAAGCCATCAGAACAAAGCGGCGCTGCCACTGTCGCAGCTCCGTCAGGGCCTGCGAGGCCAGCTGCTTGGCTCAGGATAGAAAGCTCTTTTATGCCCTTGCCACTGATCTGTTCCAGGAGGGCAGACCCACCCATGTAAGGCCAGAATGAAAAGGGCTTTTAGCATTATTTCACTGCCGGCTCCTTCAGAGGCTTCATCGAGCTGTCCCCAAACACATTCATTCTGGGCTACAGCGTGCAGCTGAGCGAACACAGAGGACCATTCAGTAACCTGTCCTCAAACACATCTGCTCCCCGGACAGTGATGTAAGACTCAGTGGTGGGCAATTATTTAGGGCATCCATAGCTCCAGTTGAAAAATTACCTGATTTTCTATATGGACAATGTGAGTTCAATGACAATTCAAGCACTGGACAGGAAACTTTAACCGGTGGTATAAAAGATGGATACCTAATTCTTTGACATAGTGTGAAGTAAAAACCATGCAGTGTGAAATGTTACTCTGGGTGAACTTCTACACAAAATATATTATGGTATGTGAGATTCTGGCTGATGACTAGTAGAAGGTAAGGACTTTTACCAATACAGAGACAAAGGTTGTATTTTTAAATATAAAAGGTTTAGATTACATTTTTTTTCTATTTAGTTGCTTCTCTGACAACTGGGTACATTTTGGTATCTGACACTTTTCCAGCTTTTTAGACCCAACAATAAAAGAGAAATTTGGACATATTTCCCCACAGGACAGAACGAATGATGACCTCAGATAAATGCAAAAAAATAATACTCTTGCTCTGAGCCATCCCAAAATTAATTAATTTTAAAAAAAATATATATTTGGGCCAAAAATAGGACCAAAATTGGGACAGGAAAAACTACGTAGGTGTCAGTGCATGTTATTTTGAAAACATGGCTGTAAATGGTCTTACATACTGCTATAAATAAAGACACTGTGTTAAATTTGACGATCCTAGGGGTTTTTCTGCGACAGTGGTCATTTTTTTGAAACATTCTGCCTTGCATAACTAGTTCGATTCCCAAAATGCACCTGTGAGAGAATAAAGAGACATTAAAAAAAAAAAAAAAAAAAAATAGCAGCGCCTAATTTCCGTGTCCTTTTAACCATGTTACATGCAGATTTTTGTATTAGATATAATGTAAAATAATAAAAATGTGTTTTATCAGAAAAATAGTTTCTCTTTTTATCTCAGTAAGTATTTCTTTGGCGGTGACTGCTGGACAAATGCAGTTCAACATGCACAAATATACAAAAGCATAAAAACTACCACATCTAGAACCTGTGGATCATATATATTCATATATATATTATTTCTTAGCTGGGTGTTTACATTGTATATTTTGTAAGATATCCTCACTTGTATCACTGGCAGTATAGAAATTCTTGTTTTCTTTTATTGTGTACATAATTCATTGTGTATGTAGTAAATATAACTTCATTTTTTGCCTTTGCTATTTCTTACTGTATTCTAAGTATAATAATGTAGCTCTATCTATCTATCTATCTATCTATCTATCTATCTATCTATCTATCTATCTATCTATCTATCTATCTATCTATCTATCTATCTATCTATCTATCTATCTATCTATCTATCTATCTATCTATCTATCTATCTATCTATCTATTCATTGCTTTACATTCTGGGTCAGTATTGGCAGATTTAAAACATAAGACTGTAAGAAATGTATAAACTTGTGCAGATGTAATTCGAATTGTTAAAGAGATTTCTTTTTAAACTGGTGTAGCTCTAGTTACTAGAGTCTAGTAGAAGCCTCCATATATGGTCACCCTGACTTAGATACACTTTACTGATCCCAAACTGGGAAATTTTAGAAACACTACGTCCCTGCGTGGGCTTGAACCACCAACTAGTGTTGTAGTTAAAACCGTACATCCAAGACCAAGACATTTCCGAGACCGGAGGGTTTTGAGACCAAGACAAGACCAAGACTTTTAAGGGTACAGACCAAGAGCAAGACCAAGACCGTACATACAATGAAAAATTAGTAAAGAGTGAACAAAGTGAGAATTCGCTATTTTAAGACTGATTTACAGTAACAGTAACGGCGCCAAACAGTCTCTGCACTTTTTTCAAAGTACCACAATGCAGGAAATCTCAAGTTCTTAGTTTATTTTTCTGTGTCAAAAATCCAGCATCCATCAACCCAAACAGCAGCTGTGTCTTTCACAGAATTACAACATTAAAATGATGGGAACACCAAGCCTGAATAAAATGCAATGAAAAAAACATTGTTGTCATTCTTGTGGTGTGTCTGTATGCAGCCTTTGCTGAGGAACTGTGGAAAACAAATCAAGCAACATTAACTGGTTGCTTCGAAATAGATCCCTTTCCACTCTAATCAGTGGGATGTGCAAATAACTTAACAAGCGGTGGTCTGGACTGGTCTCGACTTAAAATCCAGAGTCCACACAGTCCAAGACCAAGACACGACTGAGTAAAAACGCACCAGAGACCGAGGCGAGACCAGACGTTAAAAATGTAGTCTCGAGACCAAAACCGATCTCAAGTACTACAACAACTACCACCGACCTGGAGGCAACCTGCCCACTTATCTCAATAAGATTTTCCTAATTCAAAAGAAAATGTCCAACTGGACAAAAGTGTGGAAAAAAGCACAGAAAGCACATTTACTTAAGTCTGAGAGACAAGGACTGTTAGTGTGTGAGTTTCAGCTCTGGGATCAATAGCTGAAACTTATAAATAGCGTCAAAGAGAAGCAAAAACCTCCAGCATTAGTGTGGATCGTATCAGTGAAAAATGCATATTCATATTTCAAAACCCAATCCTAATCGTGTAAAGTCTTATCACTAAACCCTCACAGATTTTACTGATGTTATATAGTCAGTGATTGAGCAGTAGGGAGGGTTTTACTGCATTTCTACTCATTTATTTTTGATCAGTTATCACTTAAACATGATCTTGATATACGATAATCAGAACTTTATTATAGCCGTTATTTTTGATGGAAATAAGAACATACTTATGATAAATCATAAATGAAACTTGTGAATTATACAACATTTGAGATGATGCCTGTATAAAAGTTTTCATATGTCCATCATTTCTATGAACTGTCTCCTGAAGAGACAAGCCTTCACATGGAGAACCCAAGGACTCTAATATTTGACACTTTTGTGGGATATATTGGAATTATCTGTCAGTTTCAAAGCAGATAATAATAGTGATGATGATGTCCAGAACAACCAAGGACAGGCCAACGTATGACTGATGCTTAAAACATAGGTTCAGGACAAATTCAGCTGGAACATCAAATGGATAATGTCGGACGAAAACGTGGAGAATGATATAAAAGGAAAAGTATTTCAGAGACGGTCTGTAGCTGTCTCCAGAGCAAGTCTGGATTTGTTATAGGGTCAAACACAGTAATGTCCCGTCAGAGAGCGAACTTAATTGATTGCCATTCCAACATTTATTTTGATATAAAGTAGCTCCTGGTTTGGATAATCCATTATGGTCCAACTAAAGCAAAATGTGGGTCATTTAGCAACACTAATCTGTCAAACTGTCTCTAAAATGTACCGTCAGAGAGATTTCGAATACTGTGTTTTGACCCTGTACTTTAAGCCAAAATAAATCAGACTCAGAAGTTGTTTTTTTTTAGAATTATGTGGCCTTTTCCTCCACAACACCAAAACATAGCATTTCACTGTATTGTCGAGTTAGTACTTTATTACCCCGCCCCCCGAAAGGGAGGCAAGGGTATTGGTTTGGTTCGGTTTCTTTGTTTGATTGTTAACACTCTAGCAGAAAAACTATTGGTTGAATTCATACCAAATTGGGTTTATAATTGCCCGTGACCCAGAACAGATCTGATTACATTTTGGGAACAGTAGGTCAAAGTTAAAATTTTTTTATTAATCTTTAATTCTTTTTTCTTCTCCCATTTACTTATAATGGGCAACATTTCAAATGGCTGTAGCAGCAAAACTACTGATTGAATTTATACCAAATTGGTGTTTATAGATTACCAGTGATCCAGACTAGATCTTAGTACATTTTGGGAAAAGTAGGTCCAAGTTCAAATTTTTATTAATTTTTTACAATCTTTTTTTTTTTTTTTTGTCATTTACTTATAATGGGCAAAATGTCAAATGTCTGTAGCAGCAAAACTATCAGTTGAATTCCTACCAAACTGGGTTTATAGATTGCTACTGACCCACCATAGATCTCATTACATTTTGGGAAATGTAGGTCAAAGTTACATTTATTTTATTAATTTTAAAATCTTTTTCTTCTCCCATTTACTTATAATGGCCGACATTTCTAATGTCTATGAAAACATCAATTTGTTTCAATTTACTTCAGACTTGGCACATATATAGAGGCAACTGACCGCTGACATCAGCACATGCATAGACATGATGACATCAGCTGGATCGATGCCAAAATAAGATACATTATATGTGAGGGGCGGGGTTGTTGTGCCTGGAACCGCTTGTATTATACAGTTCTTGCTTCCTTCACAGCCAAATCGCATGTCTGACTGACTGCTGTAATGTCATTTGACCGATTTGATTGAAATACTTGTGTTAGGTAAAAAATAAAAACATAAATACATAAAATGAATACATAGCTGTTAGATAAATAGGGTCTAAACATAAATGCATACAAACACATGGAAGCAGGAAACCGGAGTAATGCATTCTACTCAGTCTTTGTTAATGTTTTTAATATGTACCAAATGATGCTTGTGTGTTTACTTTTTATTTATTTATTTTACACGTTGAGTTTTCCCCTTATAAATTAATTGCTAGGAGTTGGTGACTGATATAAAAGTTCTAGCTAAATGCACCACATTTCCAGAGCATCATATTCACAACATTACACCTTGTCATTCATTTTAAGACTTAGACTGTTTTACTAATTCTCTCTTCTGTGTGAAACAAATACACCTTTGTGTTTCTGGGTGCAATGTTCAGCAGCAACAGCTCATTAATATTCATTTCAAGCTTGTAAAGTCTCATTTGACGTCACAACGCTATCAGCAAAAGAGCCCATAGGAAACAGAGGATCAGCCAAACAGATTTAGAATGGAATGGCCCTCAACCTCAAGTAGACACTGGGGCTTTTTTTGTTTTTTTTCTTCAGGTTTTTATTTTCCTTCAGGTTAGAACATGTAGCAGGTGGAACTAATGTTTTAGCGTCGGAGCACCCTGGACTCATTTTATGGTGTATGCCATGGTGATCTGTCATTAGACTAGACAAAGAGTTTAGGTTGGAGAATGGACAAGGATTGGACTGGAAAAGAAAAATGTGACATGCTTCTGTTTTGCACAGTTTGCACTTTAATGCTCTGACATGTGCATGTAAACAGGCTCCACTGACCCACTGATAGTGTTAAAATGCTCATCTCTGTTCCCAAAATTAGTTTGTCGTTTAAAAAAAAGTAAATTTACTGTCATAGTTGCAAGACAATTCCTATTTTTATTTGGAAAACTCTCTCAGGGGGCAGTCTTGTTGAGTTTATTTGTATTATTCAAGCATTATTTGTACTACCTGTATCTATCCTATTCATTGTACGTATCTCACCTCTGTAGTATAGAATTAGCTTTTGTATATTCTTTCTGTATATTTTGTTCCATCTCAGGACGTTCTTGCATTATTTAGTAGCACATGTGTATTAATATTTTATTCTGAAGCCTTTGCACAGTGTTCTTTTTCTTGTATTTATTTTATTTTTATTATACAGATCCTTTTGCAGTAAGTGTTTTCTGCTAAATTGAACTGAGCCGCTAAACTGATTTACATTATTCATGTAACAGTGACATATAATTCTATACTATTCTATTCTATTCTATTCTATTCAAAATCTAAGTATTTTTAATTTGCACAACAAATTATACAAGGAAAAGCAAAAAAATATTCTTACGATATTGATGTTTCTTTCAATAAAAGTCATAATTGCACCACTGTTACAATACTGTTAGGGTTGAGGGGGTTCTAGAGATTTTTCATCCTCCAAAGGTGGGCTCAAGAGAAAAAGATTTGAGAATCACTGCTCTAAACTGATCCAAATGGGTTAAAACTGACTCTCATATGCAGCTCCTGCGTCTGACAACACCTGCTTTCCTCCAACTAGGCTATGAGCTTGGATAACAACAGTTGGCAGAAAAACAGGGCATCAAAGCACACTGAAGTTTGGCTCACTCTGGGTCCTTACTCACAAAGCACGATACACACAGTACAGACCATAACTACTTAGGTTTTTTCAGCTTGTCAGGGCATGATGGGAAGTGGGCTTTCCGAGCGTGCACCACCGTGTTCCAAGGCAGACATGAAGCTGTGGACGCATACGAGAAACTACAGCTATATTTTTGGTAAAAGGGACATTTCTAAAGAAGACCCATTAAAAACCTGTCAGGACGCCAGATCCCCAAATACTAAAAACAGCATGCACACACACATCACCTGATTGAATGTTTCCGTTACCTGACAGCGCTGTTGGTACTATCGGGATCCACTGCCGTTACGGTGCCAACCTGAGTTCCGGCAGGAGAGTTTTCATACACGTCCAAGATGTATAATCCATAGAGAAGACTGGGGGTTCATCCACGTCGCCCACAATGACCTGCAGAGACGTGGTGTCCTTAAACGGTCCCAGGTGGGAAAAGCGTGGGTCTGGGTGGGTGTTGGCTCCTTCGATGTTCAGTGTGTGAACTTTCCTCTTCTCATGGTTTCAGAGGCTGATGGAAGAAAGAGAATATTATTATTTTTGGGGATGCACCGATACCACTTTTTTTCAAGTACAAGTACTTACATTAGAGTACTTGCTGATACCGAGTACCGATATGAGTACTTAAGAATTGCATTACAGTTCTTAGTTACTTCTGAAATGTGCTTTATTGTCGTTGTCATAGTCTGACTGTAACAAAGTGCTGCTACTGACATTTAATGTGTTGGAATGAGCCTTTCTCAATCAGTCCACCAGAGGGCGTTGCTCTTAATTAACCATACTGGACAAATACCACAAAGACGAGTGACGTTTTTGAGACGAAGACGAATAAAGTCAATAATAAAACATGCCGCAACAGAGGAGCTAATACTAATGTGGATGCTAATGTTGATATTGATGATGGTAGGCAGTAGTTCTTCACTAACTCACACAGTCGCTTTTTGAAAAGATCTGCTACCTCCACAGTTCCCGGTGGTACTGCTCCGAATTCTACGTCGGTATGCATTCGCGAGCACCGGGAAAACTGGACAGAATTCTGTACAGAATGCAGGCAGAGGGATGGACAGAACGCTTTGTCTGTATCCGTCTGTGTCTTTAACGTAACTTGCAGCAGTGGTGTGCACAGGAGGAGGCAGGCCAATTGTTGTAAAAACGAGCTGAAGCGTCCTCTTGGAAGTCAAAATGTGTGCTAAACTGCCCTTCTGGGCGTCAAAACGTTGTGCTAAAGTGCCCTTTTGGAGTCAACACGAGTGCTAAAGTGCCCTTTTTGGGAGCCAAAACTCGCGCTAGTACCCTCTTGGGAGTCAAAACACCTGCTACAGTGCCCTCTTGGAGTCAAAACGGTGTGCTCAATTGTCCTTTTGGGAGTCCAAACGTGTATCTCAATGTGTCCTTTTGGGAGCCAAAACTCGGTCTAGTGCCCTCTTGGGAGTCAACATGTGTGCTAAAGTGTCCTTTTGGGAGCCAAAAACATGTGCTCAAGTGTCCCTTCTGGGAGTCAAAACATGTGCTCAAGTGTCCTTTGGGAGCCACAACATGTGCTCAAGTGTCCTTATGGGAGTCAAAACATGTGTCAAGTGTCCTTTTGGGAGTCAAACATGTGCTCAAGTGTCCTTCTGGGAGTCAAAACATGTGCTACAGTGCCCTCTTGGGAGTCAAAATGTGCTCAAGTGTCCTTTTGGGAGTCAAAAGTGTGCTAAAGTTTCCTTTTGGGAGCCAAAACGTGCTGAAGTGCCCTCTTCAGTGGAGAGTATGTGCCCTTTTTTTTCCTTTTTGCCCCTGTCCTTCAAAAGTCTGTGCCCCACCACTGACTTGCAGTCACCATTACTTTTGTCACCGTCATTTATTTTGAAAATCTCCACACTGCTGACATCACTCCTCCCACCTGCACTTAACTGTGAACGTCACGCTGCTGTAAAGTGGTATCATTGTGTTTGTATCGGGAGCACTTTTATGAGTACGAGTAGAAGTACACACACTCAGTATCGGACCGATACCTGATACTGGTATTGGCATCAGTGCTTCCCTAATTATTTTTCATAAGGGATTATATCAAAAATGAACCCTCTGAACCTTTGTATATCCTCTTGAGACCCAGCAATAAATTTTTGTCCACTGTACGGGACAAAAGTTTGACAGTTTTACTTAAAAATGCTGTCAATTGCAAAGGGCATTCCACTAAAATAAATAAATAAATGAATAAATAAATAAATGTATGTAAAATGTATGTGAAATAACTGTTGCATTATGTAGTTTCAAATCAAAACAGCATGTTTAATGTAAAAAAAAAGAACTAAAACTTGAACTTCCCTGGGTCTCAGGAGGATATAACACTTCTGCTACCACACAACTGTAATAAACCAACGTGTCTTTACATTCTATAAGAGCCCTCTGATGGTTGGATGTTCAATGCTTTATGTCCTATTAGTCAGCAGTGAAAGGGTAATACATGACAGTCTAATGACCTGTTAGCCTCAGTGAATAATGCAGCCTTTTTTCTCCCTTTGGTGCCATGTTTTGGAAGAGCCCTTCATGACACATCAACTCATGAAGCATAAGAGCTGCTTACAGCAAGGGGTCTGGTTGGTAATGCACAGGGCGACAAGATTTATAAATTAAATACATGGAGAGGAACATGTACATTAGCTCGCCTTGTTTTTAATGAGGGTTGTAGTAGAAATCTGTTACAGTGGCTAGAAAATTGATGTCAGCGAGTTGAAATTTCCTAGTTTATGCATGAATTGGTTGTAAAATACAATCAAATCCTACCTATAAAGACCCAAACCTCCACTGGTGACCACAACCATCTACTGATCTAAACTGTTTAATACCTGTTGATCCACTCATCTTATCAATACATGTAAATAATTGGTGTAAAATACAGTTTGTCATCTTTTCATGGTCATCAGATATGACCCATTTGGACGTTCAGAGGCTCCATAGTTACCATGGAAACACTGTCATCCTCTACAACATTGATTCACCAGTAAAACCCATGGAGTTTAATGAATGACAGTGGATGGAGACACTGGGTTTATGTTCAGTTAATGATATATTTTACTAAAAAAAGTCAGTTTTTCTTAATTTCTTTTGTTTTAATATAATAACATTTGAATTTTCTCTGAGCTTTTATGAACAACTACATGATCAGTCAATTAAGCATTGGAAAATAGATGATTTTCACAGGAAAAAAATGGAAAATTCAGAGGATAATACAGATGGACACATTTGTTTCATATTCAGTTAATGACATATTTTACTAAAAAGTCACTTTTTCTTCACTTTTTTTCTGTTTTATATAATAACCTTTGAATTTAGTCTGAGCTTTATAAACCTCTACATGATCAGTGAATTAAACAGGAAAATAGAGTTTTCACCAAAAAAAAAAAAAAACAAAATTCAGATGATAATATAGATGGACACACTGTTTCATATTCAGTTAATGATAGATTTTTACTAAAAAAGTCACTTTTTCTCCAGTTTTTTTTTTTCTGTTTAAATATAATAACTTTTGAATTTACTATGAGCTTTTATGAACATCTACATGATCCGTCAATAAACATAAGAAAATAGATGATTTTCACAGGAAAAAATGCAAAATTCAGAGGATATATGGATGGACACACTTGTTCATATTCAGTTAATGATATAGTTTACTGAAAAAAGTCACCTTTTCTTCAGTTTTGACTGTTTTTGATATAATAACCCTTAACTTTAAGTGAGCTCCAGTGAGCATCTACATAATCACCAAATGAAATACAGGAAAATACCTGATTTTTACTTACAAATACAAAACAGAGCATAACATCAGAGTGAATGGTGATAAATCACTTAAGAAAAGTTGAAAATAGAGAAAAAAAAAACCCAAACTATTTTGGAATTGCCACAAAAGTAGCACTGGGTTAGAAAGTAAGTCACAAATGGGGTAATAAAGTCATACAGACGATGCATGACTTTATTAATTTACTACACCTCCAGCTCATTGTGTAACCAGGGACTAAAACAGCACATAATTGCAATGTTTGTGAAACAGAAAGTAATAGGTGAATATAATTGAATTCAACTAAATTCAGTTTTATTTATACAGCACCAAATTATCACAAAGGAATTTACATATATATTATGGAAAGAAAGAAGTTCAAGAGTTGGGTAAGAAGTTATTTTGACTGGAAGAAACAAAGCTCATGGTGGGTGGTTCTGTGCCTCAAACATTAAGGGTGACTGGAGAATAGCAAGAGAAAAATGGAAAAAAAAAAAAAAAAAAAGCAACGGGCACAATCTTTCAAAGATAGAGCAATCAACCAGCACAGAGAGAAAATGAAAGTCAAATTTTGGTCAATCTGAAAAGACAGTTTATCACCTTTCTCTTCAGGTCAGGACACAAAGCAAAAATAACATGCAGGATTGAGGATATATATAGTTACTAATAAAAGGAAGGTATGCGGAAGTCATCAAAAGAACTCCAGACATGGTAAAAAAATGGGGGATGGTAATAAAGAGCAGAATAATTCAGGTTAGTGCAACGACAACACACATGTGAAGATAAGGTTCACACCGCTCCTGTTCAATATGTTCCAAAGCAAAAAAAACCCCATTAAAGTCATTATGTGGCTGAATATTCCCATTTCTCAAACTAAGTAGTGCATCACATTGTTTTACCTGATAGATTATAGCATATGTTTTTCCTGTGCAAGAGTAAAAAAATAACTATTTCAATTATATTAGGCCTTCAGGAAATGATGCCTAAAAAAGAAAAAAAAAATTTAGTTTTCTTTGACTGCTGAAAGTATAAAGTCTGTCCTGTCTAGTGCATTTTAGCATTTATCTATTTATTTTTTTAAATGACAACCTACTGCTGGAAATGAAAGCAATTGTGTTGAGTTCAAAATGGGCCTGTGGTTTGCAAAAGGCAGCAGAACACACCAGACCACAGCGGGTTTCATCCAAACGTTTGGCACATGTTTTGTTTTTAGAAGACAAACAAATACATATGATTGAAATGTTAACCTGTTTTTCCTCTCCTGTGGTGCTGGTTGTCATGAGAGTCTATTATGGTCTGATAAGCTATTATTGATGTTTATTCAAAAAAAAAAACAAAAAAAAAACAAAACTGCTTTGTTCTTTGGATCAGTAGTACAGGGTGGCACTAAAATATGTGTTTTGAGTGCCAGATTTGACTATTCGCTAAATCAAAATACTTAGTAAACTTGTGGAAATCTTACAGTCAACATACTCCTTCCAAAGACACCATTAAGTAATTTACACTTAATATAGTTTTGTGAAACTAATAAAAAGTATATTATCAGTTATGGTATTTGTTCAACTGTTCTATTAACATAAATTCATTAAGTTTAGATTACTTAATCGTCATGGAGACAGTACATTAAAGGAGCGATTGTGACTGAAGGGTTGTCGGTTCAATTCCACAGATTGAGAGAGAAGTTACTGACTAATGTGTCCTTGAGCAAGGCACTTGGCAGCCCACTGCTCCTAGTCTGCAATCTGTGGTTGTGGTCCTGCATGTTCAGCTAGTGATGGATTAAAGCTGTGTTTTTCAACCTTGGGGTCAGCGACCCCACGTGGGGTCAGCTGGAATTCAACTGGGGTCGCCTGAAATTTCTAGTAATTGATTAAAAAGTCTAATAATAATAATAATAATAATTCTTTTTTGTGATTAAATAGATATTTCATTATAATTACAACACCACACATTTTTCCTAACAAAAATTAAGTTCAAATAAAATAGAGGATATATATTGAGAGGGCATATCTTGATTGACCCGATCATGTGACTGTGTGCATTACGATGCTTCAACCTGCCCAGACACAGTCACAGTCATAAAACCAGACTGACAGAGAATGGGAAGATTTGTTCGCCACCTGTCCCCGCTAAGACATCTCCAAGAGAAAAATGTCTCCATTTTGAATGTCTGGGATCACCAGAAATTAGTGATGTTAAAATAGGCTCACAAGCCAAAAACGGTTGGGAACCACTGGGTTAAAGACAGAGGTTTAATTTTGGTGCGTGTTGCATGTTCAATGTTACAATATATACTGACCTAAAATAATAAAGAGTCTTCAAATAATGTTAAGTATTTTGATAATGCTAATATAATATGTTAACCTATAAAGACTGAATATACACCAGTGACCATAAGCATCTACTGATGTAAACTGTTTAATACCTGTTGATCCACTAACCCTATCAATACATGTAAATAATTGGTGTAAAATACCGTTGTCATTCTTTTCATCGTCATCAATTGTTATCCATTTGGACATTCAGAGGCTCCATAGTACCATGGAAACACCACCATCTTCTACAACACTAACCCACCAGTAAAACCTATGGAGTTGGATCAGTGACAGTGGATGGAGACACTTGGTTTATGTTCAGTAAATGATATATTTTACTGAAAAAAGTCACTTTTTCTTCGGTTTCTCTCTTTTTGTTATACTAACCTTTAAATGTAATCTTAGCATGATGATTAAAGTACATGATCAATACATTAGATATAGAAAATACCAAATTTTCAATGATAAATACAAAATACTGAAGATAATGTTATGATAAATGGTGATAAATCACTTAAGGTTAAACGGAACTGCCACAGAAATAGCAGTGGGTCTTTATGGGTTTAAATTATAGCACTTATAGTCCGGTCAAAATAAAAAGTTCTGATGACAGTGTGTCTCTGCTATTCTTTGTGAAGTCACATGCGTGCTTTAATGTTACTTTGATATGCAGGCGCTGGTGACAACACCCAGCTTAAATACTGCAAATGCATGCCATAGTCGTTCATAGTTAATGCGTTCAGCGGGGAGTCCTCGAGGGTGGATAGTTCAAGTGACAGCTCTAACAGCACTTTCACAGAATACAGCTGTAACCGTGTTACTGCTAAAGGGGTAACAACCACAAGTGGAAGTTGAGGCCAATGTGGCAGTATCTTCACTGTAATACCACTGCTGACGCTACAAACGGTACTGACTCCCATTTAATATGATCACTATATACAGACCTCACAGTGATCACTTGTGGTAAATCACTTCCCTGTAGTATTTTCTATTTTCATCTTATTCTGCTGCTAGGACAGGACGTTTCTGGCTTTGACTTCTGGGTAGTTAGATAATGACTCTAGTCCAGGGGTGTCAAACATACACATACAACCCAAAGGGACCTCGAACAGGCTGGACCAGTAAAATAATAGGTGTAATAACCTAGAAAGAGTCAAATGTTCCTCTGTTTTAGGGTGAAAAAGTAGAAATACATTATGAAAATTTGGACAATGGACACCCTGAAATGTCTTAAGAAAAATAAGTGCTAATTTCAACATTATTATGCATCAACTCATTATTAACAAGTGGTGCTAGGTACAACAAACCCCGCCCCTCCAACGTATTGTAGTTTATTTTAGCATCAATACAGCTGACGTCATCATATCAGTTGCCTCTATATATGTGCCAAGTTTGAAGTAAATTGAAACAAAATTGATGTTTGTATAGACAGTTGAAATTTTGCCCATTTTAAAAAGATTGAAAAAATTTATTAAAAATTGAAACTTTGACCTACAGTATGTTTCGCAAAATTTAGTGACATATATTTGGGTCACTGGCAATCACAGACCCGAATTGGTGTGAATTCAGCCAATAGTTTTGTTGATACAGACATTTGAAATTTCACCCATTATAAGTAAATGGAAAAAGAAAAAAATAAAAATTGATTAAAAAAAAACAACTTTGACCTATTGTTCCCAAATGTAATCAAAAAGAAGAAAAAAATATTATTACCATTATTATTATAACAAATACATGTCTGGCATTTGGAGCGCTGATGTTTAAAAAAAAAACAAAAAACAAGTGGTTCCAGGCACAACAAACCCCGCCCCTCACACATATTGTAGCTTATTTTGGCATCGATCCAGCTGATGTCATCATGTCTATGCATGTGCTGATGTCAGCATATCAATTGCCTCTATATATGTGCCAAGTCTGAAGTAAATTGAAACAAAATTGATGTTTTTATACACATTTGAAATTTTGCACATTATAAGTAAATAGGAGAAAAAAACGATTTAAAAAGTTCATTAAAAAAATGTTAACTTTGACCTACTTTTCCCAAAATGTAAAGACATCTACTCTGGGCATCTATTCTAAACCCAGTTTGGTATGAATTTAAACAATAGTTTTGCTTCTCGGGTGTTAAAGGAACAAACTGAACCAAAAACAATACCCTGTTCCTTCCCTCTGGGGGGGGGGGGGGGGTAATAAAACTTACACATCACAGTGGAAAAATTCACAAAACATTTCATAACAGGCATCATATTGTTAAAATTACACTTATTTTTAAAAGACATTTCAGGTTTTTCATGTTTGCTCACATTATTCACATTTTATCACGAAAGAACAATTTGCAAATGTAAATATTTTCATGAGGAAATTTTACTTTTTTCACTGTAAACCAAAAAAAAATGCATGGATTTGTCATTATTCATAGGCTTTTATGTTATTATTTTACTTCAGATCATGTTGGGGCATCTGTGGCCTCTGAACCACTGACTGTTGTACCTTCAGTAGAAGTTTTCCACTCCTCACTTTCTGTAGTACCTTTATGCTGCATTTCCACTATGTGGAACCGGCTCGACTCGACTCGGCTCAGCTGGACTCGGGTACCAGATAATATTCCTGGAGACCGTTTCCATTACAGGATACTACCGGCTTTACAGTATCTGGTCGTCATAGCGATGCGGCGTGTTACTTCCGTGTCGTCTGCTCAGAGTCGCTGATAAACTCACTCGTTGGGTTGTTTCGTCAAGTTCATGCTGAATTTTTACATCTGAATCTCTTCGACCGGCCATGGTGTAGTTTTACAGGCTGTCATGTGGTTTAACCTACCACTATATTTACGGTAAACTTCTGCATCTGGTTTTTGTAAAACAGCAGGTCACACAGACACCGCTCCAACCAATCAGTGGTCTGCAGTGTTTACACGTCACATTTTAGTATCTGGTTCCCAGTCCTGGAACCTTGGCGGAGGTGATACCAAAAAACTAGTGCCGGGTACCAGATTCCAGGTCCTTTCTTGTAACGGAAACGCAAAAAGGCCGAGTCGAGTCGAGCTGGTACGACGTAGTGGAAACGCAGCATTAGTGTGCAGTTCTGTCTGAGAGACAATACACAACCATGAGGTAGCATGTGCCTCACTGGTGTTCCACCCAAAACTGCCCTATTAATGTTTGT